>NW_016158611.1:0-80873 GCF_001687245.7 Rhagoletis zephyria
TTGTGCTATGAATATACCTAAATATTCGTACATATGTACATCATTAGCCTCATTGTTACTACAATAGTACGAGGTTTGCTACTTAAATACTGCATGAAGCAAATTCGCAAGCCTACTTCAAAGCATATCAAAGTTAGTCCAGACTCTATAGAAAGAGACTTTAAAAAGGTATTCTTCCTACGCATAGCCCTTCTAGAAAATGTTGTAAGAGTATAACTTTAGGTCAGGATATCTTCTCAAATATCAAGCCAAAATCGTTTATCTCTATCAGAAAACTGAATCCTTCCTTTTTTAGCACTAACATTTATACTTTCGTTTTATTCTTGAAGGCCATTTTTAAATTTATTTAATAAGAAATCGTAAAAACCAAAATAAAAAGGGTAACCCACGTATCTGTACCGCTCCAAAGTAGCAAACTCAGTCACTTAGGTAGACATATACACATAGAAATATATCTACACATATATGTCTTAGTTGGTGCTGCTCCGCAAATTTTTCATAATTTTTTTTAACGACGCGCTCATTAAAATTCCCACCGCCACTCGCTATGAAACCAATAAATATAACTTCGTACATATACATTCGGACTCACCCTATGTTTGCCCTCGGATAGTCCATATTGTTACTAGGACTATTCCTTCATAATTCCCCTGCCAATGGTTTCAACTGTCAGTTTTGACATTGACGTGCCATTAGAAAAATACCGGTCCAACAACTTAATCGATTTATATTTGATGATTTTTTTTCGTGTAAATACGATTTTGTTCTGCACTTCACAAATACTTGTTCGTATTAAGGAAGGAACAAAAAAAAAATTAAATCAAAATTTTTATTTTCCGTCTGCACAGAGTGGTCTGGTTCGGACATTTTTTATTGAGCTGAATACATTCTCGTCAAAAATTTCTAGACAACACCACTCTGTGTGTGCGATTATGTGATAGTCTCTCTAGAAAGATTACTTAGGGACTGTAAAGAAATACCAATTTCTAACCGGTCAAATTTTAACCGGTGAGGTACTGGTGCTTTTCGGTAAATTGGCCACCTTGGTACTGCAGGGTATGTATTCATCCATATGTATGTATGTGATTTTTTTATTTCTGTAACACTTGTGCGATTGCAGTCTACGATTGGCAAAAGCCAGATGTACTTTGTTGTTTTTCTTTTCTTGCATTGACTTTGCCTGCCATTTTAGTAGTAATTGAGCCAAAACTAATTAATGACTTAAGAAACGTAAAAGACCGAAGCCAGTACGGACGACTCGAATCCGTTGAGTGCAATTAAATGCAACGAAGGATAGCGTAATCGCTATTAGAAAACTTTTTATGTGATACTCGTGCGTAAGTGGTATCTATTAATTTACAATTACAAGGGAGTGGTAATGAACTTAACACTGAATAGAAGTATGCTCGTGGCACCATAAATCATTTCACTTGGATGAAATTAAATATGGCAGCTCTTGCTCGCATCACTTTGGAAGAAACTATTGAGCTAAGTCACTATGGGGCGCTGGTTTCGAGATATTTTGCACAACACAAACTTAAGGCAATGCCTGCTAGTATAATACATACGTTTTCTAACTGCTTGCCGAGGAATAAGTAATTACGTTTTCGTTTCTACCGGCTATTTTAAGCCCATAGCAAGTGCGAAACCTCGTGAATTTCGACGAAAAAGTTCCATAGCTTGGACTAAGTGCTACTACCGCTCCCAGCATATTTTCCTGATTTAGGCTAGTCCGTTTTTTTCTGATTCCAAACCTAAGTGAATAGCTCGGCGGTAAGAGATTTGGCCTACAGAAATAATCCTAAAATTGGTCCGAAGTCTCATCGCCTTCAAGCAGAGTCGGCATTCTGACTCTGCGATAAACCCATTCGGTGATTGTGAAATTTGATTCGGATGTAACCAGTAAGCTCGGGATAATATAATTAGAAATACACGAAACTAAATTTATCAGGCAAAACGGAGGCAACGTTGAGATATAAATAAATATCTTTTTGAGGAAAAAATTTTAAGTATGCAAACACTCAAGGACTTATCAAACTGCTTACTCGTTTAACTGGAACCAGTTCCCACCAGCAGATGTTTAGTCTTGTACAATTTCTTTCAAGGATAATACTCTTGATACATTAGTATCCTTAAACGATGTTTTAGGGGATGCAAATTACACCAATGTAATTATAAACATCAACGTGTATTTTCTCTCAATCTCGGGGAGGTTTTTGGAAAACCGTATTTATAGTCCGATCAACATACATTCGTACATATATAGTTCATATTCAGAATACTTATTGCTCAAGTTGGGATGGGATTTAAACTAAAGGAAATCGAAGTAGAGCACGGATTTATCTGATTTAATAATAGTAATAATAGATTGGCGATTACGCATATGTTGTGCTGTAAAACTGTAGGCCCCTCCCCTTTGTGTGATAACATCAAGACGCGCGCCACAAATGGGTGGAGAAGCTCGGACAAACATTAACGTATGTGTAATCGCCAATCTAAAAAAAGGGCCGTAAATAAAATTTGAATTATTTTAAAAGGCTTATGAAACAGGCATTAACAGGCGATTTAGGGATGCAGTTCACCTTGAAGATTAGATCAAACCATAAAAATATCACTTCTTAGTCATGCAGCCGCGTGTTTAATTATGTAGTTATATAAATATAGCTTTTTCGTAGAAATTTTCNTCTTACTGCAACCCATTGAAAGTTTTTAGTTGTTTCCAGGAAAAATCCCTAACGTTTACCCGAATCTGAGTGAATCCTTTCTTTGGCGACGGTTGGCTTTGCTCCCCTCACAAGCACTTCAATTAAATTAATGCTACGTTCGAGTGTTGGCTCACACTATATTTTACATACATATACATACATACATACGTACATAAAAATGTTTGTTTTTATCACTTCTTTTCAACTTTTATTTCATTTAAGCTGCAGAGCTGCAGCTGTTGCAAATTAAACCCTTTGCAAAAGTGAAAATGTATTTAAGTAAGTAAATTGATGAATTCATTTGCATGCGAAATTTTCTCATTCCTCGCATTTATTTGATTTAATTTTTGTTCTTGCAGACCAACATCAAATACGGATGCACTAAAACGGTTGATGGGGTGCTGATGGCGCGGTAGTGCGAATGAGTAAAAGTAATGGATGCTTGCGGCTATGGCGGAGGCGGAAATGTTCGCATTTAAAGTGCGTCCATTTTAAAAAGTTTGAAATTTCCTCTGAGGCTGAGTGGCGACGAGAAAACTCGTAAGGCTATTCATTATTTTTGTATTTTTTTTTTGTTTTTTGACTCTATTGAAGTTGGCTCGAGTAATTTGAATTTGTTAAATCAAAAAGTTCAATTCGATTTGAGTTGTCTGCAAACAACTTTTGTGGGATATCTAATAATTAGCAAACAAACCTAAACCAGATCGAAAAAGTTAAAAGGAGAGTAAATTAAAGGAAATAACATGCCTACATATTAGCAATGCTGTTTTAAAATCGATTCAATCGAAGATCGATTCGATTTTTTGTCAATTTCTTAGTTCCGATTCGATCCATGAAGCGATTAAAAAAATTCGAGATTTTTCCAATAACTTTCTATAAAATTATGGGTATTAGCCATACAAAAAAAATAAAAAAAAATTAAATCCTAAGCTTTATGTACCCAGTTTTGTAGCAAATTTTTTCTTAAAAGTGTAATTAAGAAGTGAAATATAGAATTAGCGAAAACAAGAAAAAACTATAAAAATACGTTGTATACTTTTTTCTACGAAAAGTGGGTTTTTCCCATACAAAAATACATGGAAAACTTTGAGCGCTTTGAGCACTCTCTAAATATTTTTCGATTTCAAATTAAAAAATAGGGGTATATTTTTTCGGTATAGACCAATCCTATCAAAATTAAAATTCCGACTTTACTGTTATTTGGACCACTCTAATGTACATGCATATTTAAATTGCTTTCGTGAAACTGAATGTATAAATGGATTACAAATTTAGCTTAAAGCTTAGTATACAGATCTCAAGAAAATTCTGAAAACAATTTTCACATTATTTTTTTCCTTGAAAACGTACTTTGCCTTTGCTGTAAATTGTTTTGAAGAAATAAATTTAATGGAGGTGTAAGCTGNATATTATTGTTCGTAATTATTAGATATTTAGCAATATAATTTTATATGATATTTATTCCCATTTTCGCTGGCTACAGCAATATTTGTTTACACAGAAAAATACGCTGAAATTTACTATAATATTATTATATGATGCGAACAACAAAAATATATACATCAAAAGCAATTTTTAAAACTACCATGTACAACAAAAGAATGCGCCCCATGCCACACTGTAGCGTGCCCTCAAGAACAGATTGAGAGTAGCTCCGCCCTAATAGTAAGAAAAGAAGAAGCACGAAAAAATTTGATGGAAAAGAGCAACTAAAAATTAGAGGTTTGTATGCAGAGTCAGCTGACTTGGTTTATTTCAGCACTTAGGGCATAAATAAGCGCAAAAAATTTAAAAATTAATTAAAGCATTGATTTAAAAAAAAAACCACAAACGCATGCTTATTGATATAAAAAAGTGCTGGTATTTTATGTTTCAAAAAAAATTGTGTGCGCTGCTTTGAGCAGCAAATAAGTGAGATATTGTCAGAAAGTAAAAGAGTCACTTCAAAAAGCAGAAAAAATATGTAAATGTTTTTTAAACGCGAATTCAGTGTACATCGTTACGCGTCACTCACTACCAGCACAGTAGCACAATTTTCTTATCTTTCTTCAGCGCAAACGGGTAGAAAAAAGATTGCATTGTTTGTATGGAAATGTGCACTTTTTGCTTTATTGTTTTATTTGCAAAACACGCCCAAGCACAGATACGCAAAACTGCATCCAGCTATAAAAATGAGCGCATAAATTTTCGCCGTTCATAGACGATGACACTAACAGATTTGCCAGTAGTTAGTGGGCGTTGCGGCAGATTCCAGAGCAGTCGCCCCATACGCCGGTTATGCCTTTGTGAATTATTCCATGGCCCACTCGCAAATGGATGCTACCAAAATGCAATAACAAGTATATTAGTTGCGTACATATATTTATGTACGTATAAATAAATACATACATACATACATGCGAGTACATATGCATATACACAAATAAATAAAAGTGTAAATTAAATGTTCTCATAGAACTCGTATGTAGGTGCACTAGTGGCGTGATAGAGCCAGGAAAGCCTTAGGCGAAGTTTTAAATCAATGTCGTTGACATTTATGACACTTGCAGCGCCGCACCGTTACGAATACTCGTACGAGTGCTCCTGCTAATTGTTTGCTGTCTGGCCAAGTCGCCAGTTATTCATTTATATGTACTTATATGTATAGTATTTGTTGATGTGTCACTCACTATCTGGCTTTAGTATTTAATGCTGAGATTAGTTTGTTGTGGCATTAATGTGTCATTTCGCGAAAGAACGACACACAAATTTTGCGAGGAAAACCTACAAGGATAATAATTTTGCAAGTAATCGTCTATAACCCACAGACGAAGCTACTTTAATGAATCATATAAAAGTTTCAGCTGAAAACGCTTTTGAGAAGAATGAGAGAGGAAACAATTTGCTTCGTAATACTATATTCTAATTCGACCTATAACGGCCTGCGGATTATCCCGAGAGATGCTTGGGTCAAATTAACCGGTTCATCGTGATTGATAAATAGCTTACACCAAAATACATTAGTGGAATTCCCGCTTCTGTGTTTTTAATTTAATTTAATTTATTAATTTGTTTCAGTAGTACTAGAGTAAGACTTATGTCTTTTAATAGTACTTCAACTATATATATATATATATTATGTTTTACAATACTGAGCGAGTGTGTGATTGTTGTTTCATGTGTATTTATTGTTCATTAAACTATACATAAACACAAAATAAATTCTCTTACCTTTCCACAAGACAATTCCTGGTCACGATAATCACTTAAAACACTTCTAATTTCTAACGGTTCTTTTACCAAATTGTACCAAACTTAATTTTTCTTTGAAATTAAAGTTGATTATGTAAAGGCCGCCTCAGGAAGGAGTTGCCTGTTAGAGGGTTAACATTAGGGTGTCCGGGACATTCACATAAATACTGCATATTCGGAATTAAGGGTAATCCAATGATATAAGTATTTGTGTGCAACCTAAAAAGCTGGTACAGATCAATGTGAAGGTCTTTCACGCTCTCTTCGTACCAAAACGGTTGAAGAATAAATCCTCTGTAGTTAGTTGTGAGTATTGGCGATGACATGTTACATATATAATTTCTTACGTGGACTACATGGATGATTAATAAGTGGATTTCATAACCAAAAAAAAACCTATAGGTTCGTCTTTAGTCCAAGCTTATCCATTCCTGTAATAGTAACAAAGAGTACAAGCAAAAAGTTTCGCTGAATATTGTCATATATATAAGTCCATTAGAGTAGTTAACATTGTTTTTTCGGAGATATCGTTTGTGGCACCTTCCAAAATTTTCCCTCTTGCCGAAAGAGGTGCTGGTATCAAATTTTACTATTCTAAGTATACATTTAGAGCATGCTCCTGAAAAGTGTATATTACTCGAGAAGTATTCTGTACATACCCTTGTGGTCAGGTGATTAAGTTATGTGACATTTTGACCAGATTTGGCTATTCTTCTTTTGTCTATTTAATTTTTTTTTTTATAAAAGTCTGGCACATTACACAACCAGCACAACATAGATCCACATTTCAAACTTCGTTCAAAAATTATATATATTCAAAAAACTTTACCAATTACACCCAGAAATTTTAAACGTTTTATTCAAATTTTTTAGTAAGATTTTAGGTATTCAGCTTTATAGCCCATTAAATTTTCCTGGGTTAAAAAGCAAATCTCAAGGCGCTAGAAAATAGCGTTGATTTAAAAATTTATTTTTTTGGCTGGCGGTGTTGTGCATTTTCTTCCATATAAAATATGCTCGACAATTACTTTTATATGGAAGAAACTGCCTAGCGCCGCTAGAAAAAAAAATATTAAAAATCCACGCGATTTTATTTGAAATTTGCACTTTAATCTACCTGAAATTTGTCTAAAAATGTTTAATGAAAACTTAAAAATTTTTGGCTGTAATTGTTAAAGTCTGTTGAATTTTTATAATTTTTGTACGAAGTTTGAAATGTGGATCTATGTTGTGCTGGTTATGTAATGTGCCAGTTTAATTTTCAAAAATACATATAAACATTAAATAAACAAACGAAAAGTAACCAAAACTGGTCAAAATGTCACTTAACTTATTCAGCTGACCACAAGTGTATATTAACCAAACAATTGCTTAAGCAACCTGGGACTATATCAAATTTAAATTAGCTAAAAAAATATTACCAGCTGCAGTTGTCATTTTATAAAAATCACCAAAATATTTGTCAGTTTCAAAGCGATCAAGTAGCTCGTTTCTGTAACTCTTCTCTACCGATTATTTGTCTGCTGGTAGAGAATATACGTCATTCTCTACTACTCATTAGCAGTAGAGAACAAGGTGGCGAATTCATATATGAATGATTTTTTTTTTTTTGCCAAACAAAGTTTGGACCACTCTAATATACATACACATACTGTGTATCTATCTATGTATGTGCATTCATATGTAACGCTATCTATTTTGAAACACTTCTTTTACATTTGTTCATATGCATGTACATGCAGTCAAATGTGTCTTCAGAAAGGTTATCACATGGAGTTGGACGCTGGGGATAAAATTTAAAAAAATATCAAACACAAAATGGCAAACAATTTGAAACCAAGCGTAACCCTTAAATGTGAAAGGATAAACAGAAGTAAGAAGCTCGACGCAGCAAACGAAACTGAATGAAAGTTGAAACTGCGAATTGAAAAGTTAATCAACATACATACATGAAGTGAAAGTAAAAAAAAAACAGACAAAAAAATATCCACAGTGCTGCTATTCCGTTTGCAGCTGATGATGATAACAAAAATCATGAAAACGACAATAGAGTAAATGAAGCCAATTTACTTCAATGACATTCCCACAAGTTTTTGTTTTGCTGCTGATTCTTACTGCAACCCATTGAAAGTTTTTAGTTTCCAGGAAAAATCCCTAACGTTTACCCGAATCTGAGTGAATCCTTTCTTTGGCGACGGTTGGCTTTGCTCCCCTCACAAGCACTTCAATTAAATTAATGCTACGTTCGAGTGTTGGCTCACACTATATTTTACATACATATACATACATACATACGTACATAAAAATGTTTGTTTTTATCACTTCTTTTCAACTTTTATTTCATTTAAGCTGCAGAGCTGCAGCTGTTGCAAATTAAACCCTTTGCAAAAGTGAAAATGTATTTAAGTAAGTAAATTGATGAATTCATTTGCATGCGAAATTTTCTCATTCCTCGCATTTATTTGATTTAATTTTTGTTCTTGCAGACCAACATCAAATACGGATGCACTAAAACGGTTGATGGGGTGCTGATGGCGCGGTAGTGCGAATGAGTAAAAGTAATGGATGCTTGCGGCTATGGCGGAGGCGGAAATGTTCGCATTTAAAGTGCGTCCATTTTAAAAAGTTTGAAATTTCCTCTGAGGCTGAGTGGCGACGAGAAAACTCGTAAGGCTATTCATTATTTTTGTATTTTTTTTTTGTTTTTTGACTCTATTGAAGTTGGCTCGAGTAATTTGAATTTGTTAAATCAAAAAGTTCAATTCGATTTGAGTTGTCTGCAAACAACTTTTGTGGGATATCTAATAATTAGCAAACAAACCTAAACCAGATCGAAAAAGTTAAAAGGAGAGTAAATTAAAGGAAATAACATGCCTACATATTAGCAATGCTGTTTTAAAATCGATTCAATCGAAGATCGATTCGATTTTTTGTCAATTTCTTAGTTCCGATTCGATCCATGAAGCGATTAAAAAAATTCGAGATTTTTCCAATAACTTTCTATAAAATTATGGGTATTAGCCATACAAAAAAAATAAAAAAAAATTAAATCCTAAGCTTTATGTACCCAGTTTTGTAGCAAATTTTTTCTTAAAAGTGTAATTAAGAAGTGAAATATAGAATTAGCGAAAACAAGAAAAAACTATAAAAATACGTTGTATACTTTTTTCTACGAAAAGTGGGTTTTTCCCATACAAAAATACATGGAAAACTTTGAGCGCTTTGAGCACTCTCTAAATATTTTTCGATTTCAAATTAAAAAATAGGGGTATATTTTTTCGGTATAGACCAATCCTATCAAAATTAAAATTCCGACTTTACTGTTATTTGGACCACTCTAATGTACATGCATATTTAAATTGCTTTCGTGAAACTGAATGTATAAATGGATTACAAATTTAGCTTAAAGCTTAGTATACAGATCTCAAGAAAATTCTGAAAACAATTTTCACATTATTTTTTTCCTTGAAAACGTACTTTGCCTTTGCTGTAAATTGTTTTGAAGAAATAAATTTAATGGAGGTGTAAGCTGATTTAAGAAAAATGGATAGAAGCAAATTTCTTTTCGATTTCGTCATTTTACACGCATTTTCCGTTTCTCTTGAAAGCTGTATACTAAGCTTAAAGGCAGATGAGAATAGCTCACAAGAGGAAATCGAATTAAAAAAAAATATAGCAACTAGAAAATTAAAAATTTTGTGCATTGCCGAGTTTATAACCGTGCTCTCCATTTTCATATGAGGCCTACGTAGCTTAATTCAAGCCAGCGCTTCAAAAATCAACGCGAACTCTTAGCGACTTGCAACTTGCACTTTATTTTACTTAAATTTAGTGATCTATAAAACTGCATACCCAAAATTTTTATATAAACGAAAAACAAAAGAAATACTTTTGGTGAACATTTTTTTATAACAATTCAAATTATTACTTTTTAGTTTTTTCCGTTTTGGAAGAACGCTACAATTGGGTTTTAACTAGTTTCTATTATGAAGCTTTTAATATAAAGAAATAAGAATTCGAAAATTGGGTTCAACTAGTCTCATGCAAATTTTATTATCTTTCATTAAAAAATACAATTAATCAAATTGGTTGAGGAACGAAGGATTCAATGAATTATGAACATTAAATTCCATTCCAGTCATCTAGAGGTGTGGGAAATGTGTATGTATGTAACAAGCTTGACAACTTGGATGTTACTGAAAGGTATCTACATTCTTTTGGTGGCCTAAATTTCAACAAAATTTTTTCATACAAACGCGTTAGTATCGATGGTTCCGATTGGCCTGAAAATTCCAATTCTTCACTTTTTCTGTACCTGTGTACTTGCATATAAGTGTCGTTTAGAACGAACATGAGCGTGGGAAGTTTAATCAAAATATTTCTTTCCAGACTTTTATTCAACTAGCGAGTAGATCAATAACTTTGTTTAATTTAATTGCATTTACTTTCCTCACTTTTCAAGATTATAAACTTACGTTGTTATTATGGTAAAAATGGCTGATATCTATCAGTCGCTCCGCTCGGCTATGTCTCCTTTTGAAAGTTTGCTTTTTCTATCATTAAATTCAGAAAAGCAAGTAACTTCAGTTGACGTGCTTCAACGCTTCGGCATAGATAAGTGGCGCTTGTGTATGCCTCAACGCTCGCTGGCAGTATGAATGATACTCAAACAGCAACCGACAACAATAATACAAACTACTTAAGTGCAAAAATGTGTGCTCTCGAGTGTACTTCTATAACGATATCATTATGTTATCCTTTCGGAATTCACACAAACAAATTTCACGTGTATATGTATGTATGTATTTATATGATTGTTTGACCAACTAAGCAAACCACTGATAGCCAAGTTTTCCGACTTGTTTACACTTTTCTTTGAAGAGCTTTAGGTTTTTGTTAGAATCTGCTTATGGCTTGTTTTACTTACTTTCATCGAAGTGTTATAATTTTTTTTTAGCACTTTTGGTGACTGCAGCTGTGTTCCGTCACTGACAACATAATACCAAACTTTAATAATGATGTTTTCACTTGTTTATCTAAAATAAACACAAATTCCTCTACATATTTAGAATGGATTATCAGTATATTTAGTGCAAGGCGCTCCACCACACCACCGACCTTCGTCCTGCTCTTGCAAGTTTCAACACTATCGAGTTCTTTTAGCGCAGTGTTTTGCGGTGGTATTATCACCTTTTTCCATTTGGTTGGTTTCTGTTTACGTTAGCAAATCTCCAGCATCGGTTTGGGAACTCACAGCCAGGCACTTCGTTGTTGTTTTGCATACTTCCTCATAAAACTGGTGGCGAAGGTTAATTTACAGGAAATGCGTGTGCAGTACTAGCATTTTTGTGCACAAATAAGTTGTTTATAAAATACTTATTATGCTTTTTGTTTCAAGAAAGGTACACGTTAAACTCAGGTAGGCGGCAACATCAAAGCTGCGTCCGTGCTTATTCTCTAGGTTGCTGGCACCTTTATAATATCCCGTCTCGGAGGAAGGAATGCTTTTAACATGCTTTCACATTTACATATTTTCATTACTAAATACAACGCAGTGGCTCACTTAAAACGGCCATTCTCCCACTCGAGTTTGCTTTGGTAGGCTATCCGCTTGTTGAATCTGTCGACAGCTTTCTGCTCTGTTGCTGCACAGTTTTAGCCACCAATTCTTCGTCCTCCAGGCTCTTACTTTGAGCCTTGTGAAAATGTTGTTGTTTGAGGTGAAGTTGTTGGCGGCACTTCAATGTCACTTCCTAATTACATGTGAAGTAAATTTAATGAAATGTTTTTGAACTACATACATACATACGTTCGTCCATACGACTAAGAAAACATCAAAATTTGCTGGTTAAAATTAACGGATCTGTAAACAGCAATTTTGCTGTGTACCAAAAGGACAACCCTTGACTTCGAGAATTGGCGAACTAACACCCTTCTGTGGCATTTTCATTACTTCTCACTCCAATGTGCTGTACAGAGATATGCATGTCTACAAAACTAATAAATACAATGGTAATTGTTCAACTTATTTTTTTATAAACCATGAGACTATTCTTGAAGGGCTCAACCATCATTCCTTGCAGATATTTCACTCTTAATTGGCTGAACCCATCTCCTCCCACTTTTTAGGTATATCCGCTCGAAGTGTGAATGCCATGTTCAAGGTGTCTACTCCAACAGCTTAGTTTATGGTTAATTGCGCATAAAAAAAAAAACAATAACAATTTAACAATTTAACAGTGAGCAATAAAAAGAAACATACCTAAAGCAACAGGCACGTTAGAGAAGTGTGCGTTAACATATGGCATCTCTACGTAAATAAGCATCCCCCATGTGTTTACTTATGTATCCAAGAAGGAAATAAACAGAGGCGATAAGAAATCAATTAATTGATAGGTACTATTAATAAAAATAAAACTACATATTTCCATTTCGATTTCTTGGTCATTAGGCAAGTGTTTTTATTCCCAGCGACTACCCAGTTAATGGCAGCAATCTGTTGAAGTGCATAGATGCTTACGTAAATAAATATTTACGTAATTTGACGCTATTTGGCTTTCGGCACTGCAGCGGCTAACGGTTTGAATGGTATTGATTTATTTAAATTAATAGTTCTATTTCTAGTTTTTCAAATAGTAGCGAGCATTTTAGTTTGCTGTAGACAAATGAGGAGATGTGTAGATACATTTTATACAGTTCAATTATTGACTGTTACGAGTCCGTATATAAATATTGCGTATTTGGGTAACATAGTTAGCTTGGCTTAGCTAACTCTCAGAAGGATGAGTCGACTACCTAAATAGCACTTGGTTGGTCTTGAAAACGGGTGACAATCTGCCTTAAAACCATGCAGACTAAAACGAAATGCAATGAGAAAGCCCATTTTAGTAATATTTAATTTGACTAGCACTTTTACAAGGAAAATGGTTCTTCAGCTTACATTGGCTAATTGAATTGTGTGTTTGCATGTACCCACTTACCTATTTTCCGGGCCGTCGAGAGAAAACTCGGCCGCCGAACTGAAAAATCACGGGCCCCTATACATAAATTGAATTACATAACTCAAAAGTATGTGATCATTTTCTTTAATGCATAGAGTCAGAAACAATCAGCACGAATCGGAATATATTCCTAGTACAAGCCTTTAACGAAGCAGCAATTACATTGTAAAAAATTACAACAAGTTATGGTTCTGATATTTCAGGCCCCTTAAAAAGCCCGGGCTCGGGGGATTCACCCTTTTCTCCCATCCCTCCCGACGGACCTGCCTATTCTCTCCTTAAAGGCATCTCTTTGGTCGTTCAATTCCATGCCATTTGGCGAGTTTTGAAATTACGTTCAATATCCTCGTGTAGAGTAGCCTAACTGGCATTTCGAAAAAAGTTGAGGTGCACCTTAAAATGCATTACTAGAATCTAAACGGTAATAGCCCGAGGCACGCCCTTTAAGTATTCTTCTACTAAAATATGTAGCATTACGTAGGTGCCATGCATTTTTTACTAAAAGACCGCATTTATTTTTTTATAGATCCTTCTAACTCATATTACTAAACAATTTTTTTTTGTAAATAAGCTCCTCTGGCCCTCATGGACTCAATTATGAGTTGAAGTCAATAATGTTGATGTTCGGCATTCTGTAAGGAACTGAGCGCGATTAAAGCTTACTGAGATTCCTGAGTCGCATTGGAGCGAGACTTTGTGCCGCCTACTGTAAGACCAACACTGCCTACATACATATATCTTATATATATATGTACAAAGTATATGCACTGCAGCGGAAAGATAGCTGAAAGTTTCTAGCATCAGAAATAGAATGAGATATGATGTACTTCAAACGGAGGAGGGGAGGGAAGGGGCGTCACAATTTCTTAACAACACGGGTAGAATCAAACTTAGCAGACTTAAAAACGATTTCATATACATATTTTTCTCTCCATCTTTCCCTATCCACTAAACTAATCCCCCTCAAAATGTCCTAAAAAAGAAAAAAAAGGAAAATGAGTCGCTAATGATCTCTTCTGTAATTTGATTCGTTTCGGCAATTCATTGTTATTCCTTATTTAGTAAGTATGTAATTAAATTAGCATTCGTAGTATTATTTCCATAAAAAGAAAATTTGCTGGAATGAGGTAAGCTGACAGTGCTGCCGGCATAATCCATAGCAGAAAAACAATGCAAGATTTTTTTTTTTTTTTGTTTACAGTTAACAACCGTTGCTACGAATTACGAAAATGTTGTTACTATAATTCTAAATAAAAAAGAAATGTAGATATTACATTAAACATAAGCATAATAGCCAAAGGGAAGTAATTAGAGTTGCTTACAATGGGCAAGGGAAGACCAAAAGGAAAACTGAATTGCTGAAAGTTTGAGCTACATAAAAAAACAACGCCAGTGGTGGATCCGTAAAGGGAAGGCTTTTATCGTTCTGAAGTTTTGCAGGGCACTTTTAAAGCTTCGATGTTAGGCGGTTGAAGTGATACCTATGCACGCACAGGTACAAGTCTGAAAAAATATAAACTTGGCCTATTTTAACCATATTAATGGCTGTGCTTTCAAACTAAATCTCTTTATCTTTATGTAATCAAATAATTACCAGCACTGCGATTCTATTGTGCTGGGCTATTTAATTTTCTTGACCTCAGATTGAAATATGAATACCAACTACCAACTTTCTTTCCAGTACCACTTGGGTTACCTGCTTATCTATTTTTTCTTTTATGCATTTCGTATGGACTAAAATTAGTTTGATAAAAAGAATTTGATAAATGAGTATACTCTTTTACAAGATTTACCAAAAATGCAGCCCAAAACCATTACTCTGTCGATAGATCATGAAGAGCCAATCGCGAGGTTACCGAGCTGGTTTATATCAATCTCCGAGAACTCCTTCGATTTGATTATTAAGTGCAAGAAGAGGTACTTCTCTGTTAGCATATCTTAGATACGATCCAGTTTTTGCTGAGTTGAAAAGAGGCCCAGAAGGAACAACAGCTGATCACTTGCTCCCCATCAGCTCCCTACCCGGTGATATCGTATACATTTAATAAGAAAATACTTCGAAGCATTTGAAAGAGAAGTCGGCGCTCCCTGATCAATGCGAAGCGCACCATCATCCCTAGGCTTTCAGAGCAGACGATTACGGCACTCAATGATATTACACACTTGAGCAGGTCTTGACTGAGAAATGCTGTAGAGGTCTGGGAACCTCAAATTCAAGCTGACGGAGAACTCAGGGGTGTTACTTTGTAATGAAATACGAAAGAGAAATGAGATGCGATAGGAAAATACATCGTAAGTAAAACGCTGTAGCGATTGCATCGCATTACAGAGTATCCCCCCAGAGCGTTCTTTATTGAAAAGTCTTCATTATGTTGTCAATCTTTAAATATTCCGTTCAATCTAAGAATTTTTTTTGCATGTGGTTTTGCATACTTTTGAAATTTTTTAGTGCCGCAAAATGTGGGTTCTTATAACTACAAATCAAAAATGCGTAGTATAAAGAATTTGTATTTAATAATTCTTACCGTTATTTCACAAGAACCGCTAAATACTCCTTTTCCAACATTTATTGAAATACAGGTTGTTAAATTTTACTTCAATAAGTTTGTATCATATTTTTTAGCATTTTAGCTCAACACAAAGATAATTTTTGAATAACTTTTGCTACAGAATTCTATTTTTAAATCTTTTTCACTTTTTTTCTTCATTTATTAAAATTAAAAATCACCAAATTTTGTCCAATAATTGTGCCGAAAATAATTTTTTTATTATCTCAATATTTGATTTGTAATTAAAATTGCAATAAACTTTCACAGATAACATTTATGGTATGCGACATATACTACACATCGAAAAAAATTACTTTGATTTTTGATAAAATAAATGAATTTCGCTTTTATATTTTTAGTTATTTTAATTTTTTTTTTAAATTTGTATTCTCTCTTTTAGTTTGATTGAATTTGATGCTGGTTTAATTAAAATGAAACAGAATGATCGTCGCATCACACTTCACTTAGTTAGCACAATGATTTTTTGTATTAGATTAGTTTTACACTGACTTACTTTTTTTTTGATGAAATATGTAATTCGAACTATTTTTTAACATACCTAGTAATTTTTTAAATTATTTTTTGCACTAGCTAATGCTACTACTACTTTCATACACTTTTTGTTTGGTAGTTTTGAAAAACACTCGATTTCGCTCTTCTCGCTCATCCGCTATTTGCTGTCATAATTCGCGGCAGTTCGGCAAAGACTATATTGCGCCATCATTCAAAGCTCCAACTACAAAAGCAGCGGCCAGCATGCAACGAGTGTCGTCGACTTGTTCGTTAGATGGGTGGTGTTTGGCGTTTGCCGCCTATTTCACTAAAAACCTTTGGCGCACGCATGCAAACCTACGCGCAAACACCCACACAATCGCGCAATATTTTTTTTTTTGCAAATCGGCGAAATTGTTGGGAAGTTGTGTTGCCCACAAAGATAAAGAATAAATTTTATTAAAAAAAGTTCAAAATTTGCATGCATTTACTTACAATATATAAGTATGTACTATATGTTTGTATGTATTTCACAACACAGAGTTGCTATAAATTGTATGAGTTTTTATGACATGACTTTAACAACATTTTTTGATATGTATGCTGCAATTTAAAGATAATGAATTAATGTATTAAATTTTGCTTGTATTCCGAAACATCTTTTTCATTTATGCAAACATTTTTATTGCTTATTCTGCTCTTACTTCCAATTTCATCTTTAGCAACATGTTGCGCAACCTTTCCATAACATTTCCATTTGGGTTGATTTTGTTGCGCGCGTAACTTTTGGTGGCCGCTTTATCCAACCAGCCTGACGCCTGACCAATAACAAGTTTCACATGTTGAGTGATAAGCGGCAATCTCAGCGTGAGTTGTTACACGCCACCTCTGCTTTCAAATGCCGGCAAATTCGTAGGCGGCCGGCGCTTTGGTTGTGTTTTGTTCGTTCATATTACCGGCTATGTTGCGGCATTGGATCACACGCAACATGCCCGGTGGGTGATGTGTTCGATGGAGCAGGTACAGTGTTGTCATGCAAGTGTAAGAGAAATAGGGAACAATTTGGGCCCCTTGAGTTGTAATAGATGATTTACTTGAATAGATGGTGTGAAGGATAAATGCTGATGAACTGATTAAAAAATAGTTTTGTAATCGTCGACAAATCCAGATTTTTTTATGCTGGGTTATTATTGTTGTTGTTACAGCTAAATATTAGACATATGTACACAGGTGAGGCATGTCAGTTGTGATTAACTTGGGGTTAGTGTGACCAGATGAGTACTATGTGTATATGACTATGTATTTATGTGAACCATGATGAAAATAAAGCGTAGTTTCACTCAATGATTTTGGTCGCCGTTATAGCCATTTGACTTTTGCTGGCTTATGACATTTTTATCGAAATCAAGCTACCAGCTACAACAAATAAATTATTTTCCAACTGCCGTTTATTATAATGGACCAACCATCTAGGTATTACTTAAAAAAAAAACTTTAAGACTCAAAAAATGCCAGTATATATCCGTAAAAATTATACAGTGGATCTAACTCTTCATCAGTATGCATTCACGTACTAGAATCGTCTTGAAACACTAAGACCCATTAAACTTAATATATACTCCCATCCCGAAATACCATCATTAATACTTTATTATAACCAGTATGGCAAAGCCGCTTGCATAATGTACAATTTATAAAACTCAAAACAAGACTGGATTGGTAAAAAAAAATTAAGTGAAACTACCTTCCATTTTTTATCATGGTGTGAACGATGTACAAATAAGCGATAAAAAGTTTATAAAAGGTAAGTCAAAATCAAGACACTAGGCGGAAAAAGAAAAATCTGCCAGGACACTTCAAATCGACCCTGAAATCAGGACATGTCCTGATAAATCAGTACGCCTGATCACCCTACTTGAGGTCAATGCCATTTGAGCCTGTCTATAGTGAGCCTGGGCTATGTACATGATGCACAAACGATATCAGAAGCCTTCCTCTAATATTAGGTTTTCCACAGTCCGAATTACGCTGTCCTGAAACCGTATGCCTTAGTTAAGTTTGAACTTCTTCATAAGGAAAAGTGTTAGGTTTCGTGCAGCTGGAAGTTACTGAGAGGAAAGAAATGAAATGCTTAAGGGCGAGGGGAAGCTTCAATATGGTATAAGTAGAATTTAACACTACCCACTACCTCCTGGTCTAAGGTTGTAATGCGAGTGTTTGTTCGGTAAAATATGACTTGGTTTTACCTTTTAAGGGTTTGTGACCCTCTGGAATCTTTTCTTTACTACGAGTTCAAATACTCACCCAGTTCCCAGTTAAAACTAACGTTACACCATATTTGTTACCCATTTTTGAAGGTTTACTTCTGCAGCACAGCAATTTTAGGCATCAAGTAAACCGTTAGTATTCGCATGTGCTACTAAAAAATCAAAAATTATCGTATTAAAATATCCCCCAAAAAGCAAAATGCAGATATAATAAATTTCTATATTTTATATATCCTGAGTCATATACAGGAATATCTAAAATACCTTGTAAAGTAACTATGTATGTACATTAGGGTTTTATTATTTCGAAACAGGTTAATATTTAACCGTGTCGTCGGGCTTGTAAAATAGTTAAAAACAAATATTTATTTTATCGAATAAAAATATTTCCCTTCAAAAATCGTTATTTAATAGAATTATGACCTACCACTTTATAAAAAAGTGCATTAAAAATTAAAAACTAAGCGTTGACTTTTTCTTAAAATTTCAGAATTTTACTTGCTTTATTCAAATAAACTTAAGTAAGACGATTGTTACGAAAACATAAAATAACTAATTTTAGTAAATTAGATTATCGGTCAAGAAAAAGTAGTTACTAAAATTTTAGCGTTAATCGTTTTTTTTTTGTATGAAGATTTCTGAACAATAATGTTTTTATTCAATTAAAAAATGGTTACTTTCAACCATTTTATACAAATTACATATCGTCACTTAAGGATGAAATGTAGTTTCGTATTACCTGCCATTCCGCATCAAAAACTAAATTTTGAAATAAAAAACGGACGTGGCAGCTTTTCACCTTTAGTAGCGATATACATATGTACACATGCTAAACTTACAATACCTGACGGCACGGTCAAATATTATCCGATTTCAAACTCATTATTTTCGATATTCTTTTGTTCTGCCGGTTGGCTGGGGGAAAAATGTTGACCACCCTAATGTACATATATATGTAGATATGATGTACATATGTATTTTGTTCTAGCATAAATCCTAACGCAGGACTACGGCAGCTTTTGTTTGACAACGAAAGCTCATAAACTTTGCGCACTTCATTTCATAAAGCTTTCATTCCACAATAAAGCTCACAAACACAGTAAACTTCCAATAAAAGCTTCAGGCGCTTTATTGAACTTGGTTGATACTCATTTTCTACCCTATACAACTACAACACCTTATAGCTTAAAGCGAAACCCACTTCACGCCCGGCTTTATAATTGCCATCGCTGTTGAAAATCACCACCAAAGGTCCGGGGTTGTTGCCTACAATAAAAATTAATCAAAGTACTAATATTTAGAAGAAATACGCTGGATGAACAAATACAATTTTACTTGTGATTGTGTCGCCCTGTATGCTGCTGCCGCAAAAATATGTGGCACGTATGTTGCTGTCCACAATGGTAGCCTGCGGTATCAGCAGATAGTCTTCACTTAAACCCTCGCTATGTAACTGCGGTCGGCAATAATTGTCCAGTTCCTGGAACTTCTGGTGGCTGTATTCGGCACCCAAACGAAAGTAGCGCACCTTGACCCTGAAAGTAGATTTACTGTTATTAGCAAAGAAGTAGTGAATACATTTCTTTTGCGGTCTACTCAAGTAGTTTAGTAGAGTGCTGACGCCGGAAGCAGATTGCATAGTTTAAGTTTCCTGGATACACGCCCACGCCACCGTTATAATTGAACGAGGTGATGGTGCCCGCTGACTGAGGATAATATTGCAAACAGCCCGGTGGCGCTATGAGGAAATCATCACTGAAGCTGGCGCGTGGCTCTATGGCTCGCATAATCCTCTCATTATCCCCGTCCGTAGTATCATCGTTGTCCTGCGCAAAATCCACGGCGCTCCGTTGCGCCGCACCCGCTGTACACTCCAGCTGCTTCACCACCATATTCCAACGCGGCGTGGGTAATTTTCCATTGCTGCCCACGCGTGCCGCTAAAACAATACCCAGATCGATGTTCTTCACGCCGGCGGTGCGATTGAAGGGCACATAAATGTGTTGCGCCACCTCCGAGCCACAGAATCGCAGCCCATTTACCGCGAAGTAGTCTCGCACACACTGCACATACCACAGGCCATTTAGGGCATCGGGCACACTGGGCTGGGCGAGTGTCAACGAAAAATCGATGCGTAGCTGGCAAACATTGCTGCTGTAGGCGTTGATGTAGTAGATGCATTCGCGCGGTGGGTTCGCCGGCTGCACCAGTTGGATGTGCTTGGCTGCGGTGCTGGCGCCGCAATTGGGCTTGGCTGCGGCGGCGTATGCGACAGGTGTGCCGCAAATTATGAGCAGCAAGGAGGTGAAAAGTAGGCTATTGATGGGTGCGTTTGGCTGCATTTTGGAGTGTTGGAGAAGCGCGTGCGTTGATCGATGGGATCTGGAGTTAAATAAGTTATCATTTGCGCGTTGTATTTATATGTTTAGTTGCTAATAGCTTGAAAAATAATTTGTTACTATTCTCCAGCAAAGTGTGAGTCACTTTTTATTGTCCTACGTCCACCAACCGCAATCAGAAAATGATGTTTAAATATAATGTTGTGTTAGACCGTTATCGGCAGTGTAGTTGTTTGCTTACATTTATTTCGAAAAACATTGAGAATTCTTTCTAATGCAAAAGATGTTTAACAAAAAATGCATAGATAAGATAGTATAGGAGGTATCTGAGTTATCACTTTATATGCTGGTTTTCATCGGCGCTGGTAAAAAAAAAATGTTTCGATTTGCTATCAAATTAGGAGTGATAAATTTCCCAAAATTTGGTACTCAAAATTGTACGGCATCAAATATTTTTTTTCATAGCATGGAACATTGTGTTTTCTTATGAAATAATAAATAGTCAACAAAGCATACTAGTTTTTCTCAGTTAATTCCGTTCGCTACTTGTGTAATGTTGTTCCACTTTAAGTTCGTAGTTTTCTTGCTTTCGGTTTTTGCGTCATTGGAGTTGTCGCTGACGCAGATATGTAAGTAAATGTAGTGCAAATGAAAGAAGGCGAAAGTATCTATGATTGTAGAACGAAATATGAATGTGTTCCTTCATTTTTAAAGTGAGCTTTAAACCCGTATCAATTACGTAGCGAATTCTGAAAACTCGTGTTTTTTGTACTGTACGTACATATAGCATTAGCTCTTATTTATTTTTTTAATTTAATTGCATCGATCATAATTTTAGAAAGCTCCGCATTATCTGTCCTTCTTCCTAAACACGTGCCAATAACACGTTCACCGGTTGTATGCAGTTAAAGATAGTTTAATGTGCAGAAGTGATCTGGAATCTCAGTCAACGGTTAAACCTCGAATCTAGGTTTGTATGTTTTTTTTTTCGGAACAAACACAAATCAACGCATGCAGAAGACCACCCAGTCGATATGCCGTCCATTGCACTGCTTTCCTGAACCCTTTTAATCTCTTCTAAATCCATATAATTTACGAATACATAGAGCGGATGGTTGGGTGTAAAAGAGCTCAGGTGTTTGTCTCTCAACACATCGGTGCCAGCAGCCAACCTCTTCAAGGCAAGAAGGACAAATGTTGTAGTCATTTACCCCAGTCTCAGTCGGTTGTTTATGAAACGAGTAGTGGCCAGTCAACCGCCTCCATTATTTGCCTGCAGTCTTATCTGCTCAATGAAGGCAAGAACCTAGTAAAACCTTATGAATTTGATCCTGCATCCCCCATTCGAAGCCTCTCCGTCATTACTGAGCGAAATATTCATCAGATTCTCATGGCGGCTTTGATGACCGAAAGAGGGCCATGTTATAACTTTTACGAGCCCTCTCTGGCTAAATGGTCAGATGATTCCCAGGTACTCCTGAGTGACCTGGCACCGAGAGGAAAAATTTTATAATTTATTGGAGAATGACACTAGTTTGGAGGTATTTAGAGTGCTGGCCAATGCTTAGAGTACAGCTTGGCTGTCACCATAGACTCGTCAACTCCTGCTTATCCACCTATTTTCCACAACTTAGTCCATGACCTCATCTTAAAATACCCAACGTATGTTCCCCAAGAGAAAAGTGAAGTTTGTTCCTGTTACTTTCGACATAGACCCCAGATCCTAACCCTGAGTCAATTTTGGAGCCATCAGTAAATATTATACAATATTATAATATATTATATTGGGATTAAGCAAACCCTCAGTCTCAGAGACGCATAAAGGCTTGCCAGTGGGCTACAATGATTTATAGACGTAGTCATTTGTCCTACAATGAGGGAGTAGGAATCGTGTCGAGTAAACATTTTCAGAGTTCCTTCTCTGAAATGAGAAAGCCTATAGAAATTCGCTTAGCTAAAGCAAAACATGGTATGATTTATATGCAATTTATTTACTTGTAAATTTGTCTACCTCGACAACATCCTAGTTTGTTCTTCTTTTAATTTTGCAGCAAGCTTGCAGTGTGGCCAAACCTCTCGTTTCAAGCGCACTGTCATTCGAAGTCCCAGCCAATCACTCTCAACTTCCTCATGCCAATACACGATTCGACGTTATAGCAACAATGTTTGCCAATTACTCGTACAATTTCAACGTTTTGAGTTGCCACAACCGACAGCGGACTCCATTACGAACACCTTGACATGCACAGACTCTTTTACAGCTGGCCGTTTTACCTTATGTGGCGACAATACCGGTCAACACATTTACTTGCCATTCACTGCGGATGCCACAGTACTAGATTTTAATATTCTATCGCGTTCGACACAAACCGCTTGGCATTTGATTGTGGAGCAACTGGAGTGTCCACCTTCGCATAGTCACCTAGCTGACGGGTTACCGCCACTCATCGGCGGCGTGGTGAATAATCTGCTGGACTGGCGTAACCTGTTTTCGCGATTTATCAATGATTTAGAGTTGCTGGCACCCGCTGGCTGTGATCAATACTACACTAAGCCAGAAGGAGTCATTAGCAGCTTCAATTTCCGCGATGGCATAAATACTTACTACATGTCCAATCTGAAGTATACGATTTGTATTAAGGCCGCTACGGGTGCCAAAGATATTGAGTAAGTTCGAAGAAGAAAATATGAAAGTTTGGTCACTGATTATTAATTGTTTTTGTTCGCTTAAGGTATACTGTGAAAAAGTTTTCGCTGTCGTTCGAGTTGCCTAACGAATACTACAACGATGCCTGTCGTCCGCCCATTGCCACGGAAGGACGTCAAAGCGATTATCTTATGTTACCTAATTCAAACTTTGCGGATAATACAGCACGTCAACCAACCTACTTTTGTGGTCAAGGGCTGGCAGCCGGACAAGTTTTATTGGGTCAGATTTTGATTCTTCTTATTATTCTAAATAAAAAACATTTTTTCTCTATTTTTCAGGCTCTGGACCCTTTGTGTTGTATTTCTCTAGCGATGAACAATGGAGTCCCATAGAAACTGGTTTCAGCATTGAATATCGCATTAAAGCTTTAAGCTAAATTATAAAATCCGTAACAGTACTCCAAGCGAGTTGAAAATAATTTATCCATTTTATGAAGCCCACAAAATTGTATACTCAATTAAGAGCCATTCGACCTTTTTGCCAATAAATGATTTCAAGAGTAAGAATAGAGTACTAAATATGCATTTTCAAAAACGAGCCACAATTTAGTTTTTACAGCAGAAGGGTTAACTTTGGCGTGGTGATGTACGTAATCCGGGTGCTCATATTTTAAAGTTATATAGGTGAAATTACTGGGAGGCAGTCATTTTTAAATCCTAGTACACAGTTTTATGTTAACTATTTTAGAACCGTGGCTAATGATCTTGATTTTTCGAAAATTTTAAATTGAGGTGGTCGGTGGTATGTGTTGAGCAAGGTGTCCACTGTTTCGGGGGATACCCTGCAGTCTTACTGGAATATTCCAGGATATGTCACACTGCTCGAATTTATCTTTAGGTTTTTTTATCCACAGATAGATAGCGGCTATACTTGTAGCTCAAGGACCTTAGTGCATAGTACTTCAGCCTTCACTGTTAAATGCGTCGCGTAATCGAGAGTATTTTCAGTTATGCAACCGTATTCTAACAAAGTCACAAACCTTAGCTTATCACTCCTGTGATTTTTACCGCGCCTTGAAGTTTGCCGCTGCAAAATATACGCCACTACTACTCTGCGGATTTTTATGCAGAAAATGGAGCGTAAAAATATTTACCACTTAACTATAAACAAATTGTATACAAATTCATACACTTTGCCAGGGGCGGATCCAGCGGGGGGATTTTGGGGGTTAAACTACGTGTCAGTCAGTGGCGGACCCTCGGGGGGTGTTTTAATACATAGACTATTATACATACATATGCGCCATATTAAAACACGTAGTTTAACACCCAAAACCCCCCGCTGGATCCGCCACTGCACTTTGCTTATAGTTATGTGGTACAAAATATTTCTAGGCTCCGTATTTTCCATAAAAATCTGCAGTGTAGTCACAGCAACAAAAATTTTTAAATTTTTGTGTATTTTTCTAGCACTCAAAATCGAATTTTTATGGCACATTTTGTGGCGCACTAGAAACCACAACGGTGATGAGGTAAGTTTTGTGACTATTAGAATAGAGAGGATGGTTTCTAAAGTTGGAAGAAGTAAACTGTTGAAAGAATTAGGCCAACGAACAGTGATATTTTCTGCCCAAATTTTGGGGTTTTAATTCCTTCGGTTGCCTAAAGTGCTGTTTCAGCTATCGAAGTATGTCCAAGACAGGTCCCGACCTTTTGCACCTGTTTCTATGATAAGTGGTAAAGTGTTTGTTGAGGAAGCTCTCTGCAAGGTAAAAATATAATGCTAAAGCTTAAAGTTTTGCAAAATGGGGTTTTTCTTCTGCATATGAGCTCTACATAAGGTTTAAATTAAAATTTTTTTAATATGTTCAACTCATTAGTATATGAAATGAAATATTCAAGTGAGTTTTTTAATTACAACAGTTTAAAGAAAAGGTCAGAAGTCATTTCCTCCAAGTATCACCAATAAAAAAATTATTTTTATTTCAAGATAATTATATTTTAAACTACCTTCTATAAATAAATACGCCACAAGAAAATTTTGCAATCCCTTTTTTAAAAGCACCGTCCGCTCGATTTCAATGAAACATACACCGATACATAGGTGGCGTGGCATCTGACATATAGACTAAAATGTGAAAACCGCTATATCTCTAAAACCAATTATGCTGGGGAACTGAAACTTAGCACGGATGTATAGATTGTAAATATCCTACTTACGGTGAAAAATGGTAGGTACTGGGAAATTGGGCGTAGCACTTTCCATACAAACTGAAATTCTCATATCGCTTATCTCTGGAACCGCTTATGCTAACGTCCCGAAAATTGACACAACAACATATGTTGCCAATACCGTACTTATGGCGAAGAGTGGTAGATTTTGGAAAAGGGGGCATGGCACCGCCCATACGAACTTGAATTCTGATATCGGTTATCTCTGGGACCACTTATTATAAAGTAATGGAATTTTATACATGTATATTTATACACATATAAAATCGCAAAAATTTTTCAATTTGGAACCATTTTCTCCCAGATTTGAAAATCTCATTGAATTATTGTTGTTTTGTGCAAAAGTTTTTAGAAGGATCAGTGTGTTTGTCTTCCGATAGGTGGCGCAGGGATTGAGAGCTATCAAAAAACATATTTATGATCAGATTTGCTTCACTTTTAGAACACATATTAGTAAATTCGCCTGTAAATTCGCCATAAATTATACTGGTGGACTTCCAAATAGTAATTAGCATAAAGTTCGTTAGTATTGGTGACAGGTAAAATTCAAAAGTGTATGTAAAAGGATATCGAATTTCGACAACTGGGCGATACTAGTAATACTTAATATTGAATCCGACCATATCCGACCTTTTGTTTAAGACACGATTTTGTACTATATAATATTGAAAGTTTTTCTGAACATGATTTTTTTTATTAACTGTTTTCAACTAATTTCATGTAACATTTAACAAATAAAAAAAAAAGTTAAAAAACGTAATATAATATTTTTCAAATTAATTTGAGGCGCCATATTAGATCGGCTATTTTGTTTTTAGTTACTTTGATTTCAAAAATACTTGAATTTAGCGACCCCAATAACTTTTAAATAATATAATAATAAGCCATTCTTGCCAATATTTTTAACGTAAATTATTGTGTTTAAGATTTGGGATCGGTCACTTTGGTTGGTTTTAGTTAATTTGACTTCAGATTCGAATTAAGGACCTCAAAAGCTCATGAAAACCTGAATTCATATCAACATATTCATTGTATAAATTCTGGGCACAAAATGGGTATGAAATATCGCTGTGCGTTAATACAAATCGCAGTCAAGCCAAAAAAAAATATTCGCTATTCTTTTGAGAATTGTTGTTAGCAATTCGTTATGATCTTGATCATTTTCGCCACCAGAATTGAGTGCTGAAACGGCAAACTCTACACAATTCTCTTTTAGTAAAACTAATATTTGATTAACATTTTAAAGTGTAAACATTTTCTAATTTAAAAATTCCCACTAACAGAGTTTGTGAGCCAAAACAAAACAAAGCGAAGCCAATTAGTAGCACAAATCAAGCAAGTCAATGGGTGTGAAATGGCTTAGGAAGAAAGCTCATTGAACCGCTTATTGGATGTGGAAGATATGGTTAGTTGAAAGCATCACAAATTTATTGCTCCAATAGCAACTGCGAAGCATTTCGAAAAAATTGTGCAAATAAAGCAGAAATTGTGCATACCTAAATCTATGTGTCCCAGAACACTTGATTTAAGTTTAAGATATTCGGATTCTTTGACAAGTTTGCATTTTACTTTCGAGCACTTAAAGCGCTGGTAAATATTTACAGACTGAGCGTGTTGTTTGTGCAAACAAGTGTAAGTACGAGTATGTGTGTGTGTGTGTGTGTGTGTGTGTGTAAAGTGCGCGCAACCGAGCGAAATAACGTCTACAGACGAGTATGTACTTTCTTAGCAATTTTTTCAAAGTAACTAGACAAGATCGAGCCGATCGCTCGGCAGTCTGGTCATATCAACGACCACATGATCGGTGAAACGAGCTGTCGTCAGCATCAAAGAATGGCTTCTAATGCGCAGTGTTGAACGGTTTGTCTTTCACCGCTACACATCGATCTATAAAATGAGTGTTTCGGATAAGTAACGGCACAGTTTGCGGTACGTGCGCGTGCGTTCTGAGTGTGGTATACTACATATGCAGTGAGCTTCGGACGGTTGATTGGGAATAGATATTTGTGTATATTATTCAGTAACTAACACAACGCGTCATTAGTAAAGGAAGCGAATCTGATTACAGAAATAAGTGAAAATTTAAAAAATATATAAATAAAATATAAGAAGTGCAAAAGTACAAACTTAACACACAACTGGTATTAGTAAAGCGAAAATAATTAAAATAATCTTCAAAAAAATATGAATTCCTCGTCCATCAGATCAGCGCTTTTGTATTCTGCTTTATTAGTGTTAATAGCTAGTCCTGGCGTATTTAATGCCGTGTGGAATGAGAATATCCTCTACCACAACCCTAACGTCAGCTATGTTTATTCGAATACGCCGTATGAGGAGGCGCAAGAACCACCAAGCATTTACCGACAGTCGCGCCGCAATCCGTTGATCGATGCCTGCACCACAAACGAGGGCACTTCGGGTACATGTCTAACGCGGTTCAATTGCATGCGTCAAGGCGGCACACCGAAAGGATTCTGCACCAGTTATGGCGTGTGTTGTGAGAGTGAGTGAGATGAAACTGCATAATTGTGTTAGGTGTTACATTTGATATGACTACCATTGTGTTGTTCGCTAGTTGCACCAAAAAATAATAAATACTCGTTTAAGCGCCAAATTAGAAACTTTTTGACATAAAGAAGTCAGTGTGTCCAAAATTCGCAAGGCACAGCACATTTTTGTTCATTGTAAGAAATAAAAAATCTGAAAATTGTTCATCCTTAAACCAAATTTAGTTATACAATAAATTACATTTTTGAAACGTTAATGAAAACAACAAAAGTTTTAAGATTACGTTTCTTTCAAACAAGTGTAAAGAATTATAAGGAATATTTGTACAGGACACGCGGGACTCTGCGGGACACTCGTAAAATTCTCAGTTTTATAAATTGAAATTTTCACCACTTTTGTATGTGGGGCATAATTTTTGCATGCCAATTCACGCCTATTCTCTGAAATTTCATGAAATTTGGATATTCCGGATATAAGACTTGTTGATGTCCATAGACCAAAATCTATGATGAAGTTTAATTAATTTCCGTTGTTGTTGTAAAAAATTAAAGATTTATTTCTGTGCTTATAAATATACATAATCATGAAGAAAACAATATTTACATTATAGTTGGAGATCCGACAAGGGCACGACCTTCACCTTCTGTTAAATGAATGAAATCTATTTTGTATGAAATTTAATGTGTTAGGAAATACTCTTTGCGAGTGGGCTGGCTAAAAAATCCTGGTCAGGATATTTATTTATTTATTTAATGTCTTATAAAATAAATATAAATATTCGAAAATTAATTTTTCTTTAATTTTGCACTCATTTGTTTAATGAACAAATTACATTTATAACAATCGAAACCATAAAGTCTATAGAATGTGTTAAACAGATGAGTAAAAATTACTAGTATAACTACGGTGACCATCCGTTCTGTATTATACGGGACAGTCCTCTTTTTTGGCCCATTGTCCTGTTAATTAATTTATATTATACGGGACGCCAAATGTTCTGTATTTCTTTTAATGTCCTCTATTTGTCCCGTATTCGGTGCTCTGACGCCTTAACTTCTCATTAAAATGGCATGCCTATGAACGAGTTTTAAGTGATGTTGGTATATAATCGTAATTTTCTTTATAAACAGTTATAATCTTCTAATCTGAATGCCTATGATTCGAATCGAGGAATACATACAGTGGCCAAAATAGAAATTAGGACTCGACATTTTAGTAAGATTTGTCTTTTTTCCTTAGTTTTTTAATGTTTATTAATCTTTTAATACCAAATTTTCAACTTTGTGCAAAAACTATAAAAATTAATTCTGCAATGTTTCCCCAAAGTTTCAAACTTTTTAATTAGAATCTTTAAAAAAAAAATTTGGTTTGCAGTTTTGTAACTCATTAAAGTTGAGTATAATAAAGTGCGTGTGAAAAGTGCTGCTCATTTGCTTCTCTTCCAAAAAAAAAAGATCGAACATACATACTTTAAATGAAAAAATGCGTAACACCGTCAACAAAAAAAAGTTGCCAAAAATTAGTGGTAAGCCTTACCGACTTAAAATTGCACTTTATTATACTAAAATTTAAAGAAAATTTTTAACAAATTTTACGGGGTAAAAATCTCGAGAAAATTATCCTACAAAATTTTCATGTTATAAGGATACTGTTTCAGGGAAAACAGTGTGGAAAAAAGTTTCAAATTTATTTTTTGTCCCGTATTCGGCTTTCATAAATATGGTCACCGTAAGTATAACCTACCTGTTCATACCTGCCAGCCCGATTGGTAGGCCAGGAAAAAATAGTCAACCGAACGTTTTCACATTTTATAGGCTTAATACTTTCGATTGATAAATAATTTGTTCATTAAACCAATGAGTCAAAAATTAAAAAAAAAAAATTATAACAATTTTTGAATATCTATTTAAAATATCCTGGCCAGGATTTTTTCAGCCAACCCACTCGTGAAATATTTACTAACACTTTAAATTTCATACAAAATAGATTTCATCCAAGCCTTTGTCTGACCTTAGACTATTAATTGGAGATAAATGCTACGAATTGCTTTATGCAAAAAAAAATCGATTTTTTTTTTTCAGTTGAACCTCTTTTGAAGAGGGTGAGCGCTTTTGTGCTACAGAATACGAAATTTTTACTAAATCGTTTGAACATTTTTATTTTTGAAAGAGTTATAACAGATAATCCGGCAAAAGTGAAAATTTTGTAACAATGATTGAACGTATAGATTTTTTTTAATTTTCCCCGAAAATACCGAAAAATGAAAGCTTTTTATGGGACAACCCCAGCGGGCCCAAAATCCCGTTGTTTGGGGCTTTAAAATTTTTTTTCAGACTGAAATCTAGATTGCCTGGCTTAGAAGTGGGGGCAATGCCTTTTGATTTTTCTGTATAGAAATTTAACTTACTATTTATTTGAATAAATCGAGTAAAAGTTCAGAAATTTTAAGAAAAGGCAATTGTTTAAATTTTATTCATTAGGCCCAATGTTTTGTGCAATTTGAAGCAGGTCCCTCCAGAATTTCTACAGAATCTAACTCAGACTATGGTCTTGCGGCAAGTGAATTCGTTGAGCAGGACAAGTTTGTGTGCTCAGACGGCACTAAAGAATATTTCGATCCTGCTTGTGTTATTGTTGACGAATTTAAATGTAACGTTAATAATGTTAGTTTTTACATAAAAAAGTTACCCTCAATTGAATACCTTAGCACAAGAGTATATTAAGAAACGAGATTACAGTCGTAGGACCAGAACTAACCGCTTGTTTGGCTGCACCATCAATAGGTTTTATACCGCATGAGATGGCAACGCACTCCTCTTGTTTCAAACATTCAGTGTTCAGTAATTCTTACCAGTCCTCTCAACCGCAGAAATTTTTGGTAACTTGTCGATATTTTAACTGATCAGTGAAAGGTTATAGTTACATTATTTGGTTATAGTTATCAAATCATGTGTTGATATAAATTATAAATATTTTTAGCTGACTTTTTTCTGCATGTAGTACCCTCGTACTGCGTTGTTTTAGTTCACCCAGACTGTACGAGATAAACATAATATTTAGGGTATTTAGGATATATAAGTATGTATTGCAGGATTTTCGACATTACTGAACACAAATCTAATTAGTTATTACCGACTTAATGACATTGATCACAGCTTGATTATCTACAACGAAGGGGTACTTTGAAGTAACAAGTTCCACCATGCTTACTAACTTTGCCGGCACGTTGGTTGTATAGATCTGCTGGAAAAAACACTACAGTAATATGAAAATCCCCCAGCGACTCGCTTTGGTTCCATTTGGGTTTCGTCTGCGAACAATTCATCGCTCGTATCGGTGTCCGATTAGTACTCACATTTGTTGCCAAAGTCGTTTTTTATGATCTTGTAGCTTCTTTATATAAATAAGTATTTATGTAAATATTTTCATAGATTTTTTAAGAAAACTCAACTGTCTAGAATGTGTGCTCTTCTCTAAATGATGATAACATAATTATAGACTTTTTTCATTCAGTCCAAAAACCACACAATACCACTTTCCGAATTTAAAGCATTTTCTCCCTTCTCTTACAGCAAACATTCAGTGTGGCCGCAATTCGAATTTGAAGCGCACCATAATCAAAAATCCCGTCCAGCTGCCAACGTCATGTCAATACACAATTACACCATACAGCAGTAATGTCTGTCAACTGCTTATCGAATTTCAACGCTTTGAGTTGCGGACCCCAACCGCGGACACAGCCTCGGCCACACTGACCTGCACCGACTCCTTTTCGGTGGGCGGCTACACACTGTGTGGAGAAAATAATGGTCAACACTTGTATTTGCCATTCAATGTGGCAGCTGGTGCTTCACAAATCTTATTGGACTTCAGTTTGCCCACACAATATTCACTATCCACATGGTACTTGGTGGTCACACAGCTAGAGTGTCCAGCGGCGAAAAAACGCGTTGGTAATGGCGTTTTGCTGCCGTTTATGGGCCAAACAAATCTACAGGATTTGCGTACGATTTTCTCCACAAAGCATAGCGATTTGGATTTATTAGCACCACCCGGTTGCTTGCAGTACTTCCGAGATCCGGCGGGCCAAATTAAAAGTTTCGGAAGCGACTACTATTTACCAGATATGAAATATACAATCTGCATAAAACCATTGCCAGGCACAACAATGATTGAGTAAGTCTATAAGGATGCGCAAGTAATCAACTTTTTGGGTGGCTAAATAATTTCGCTTGTTTTTTTTGTTTATTTTAGGTATACTGTGAATAGATTTTCGCTTTCCGCGGAGCAAGATGGCCTTTACTATGATGAATCTTGCCACCCAACTATATACACAGAGGGGCGGCAAAACGACTATCTGATGATACCGAATGCGATGTTCAGGGATAATATGGATTTCCAGCCGACTTACTACTGTGGACTGGGTCTAACAACAAGTCAGGTGCTAGTTGGTGAGTACCTAACGACGTTGCTGCGCTAGTAAAAAAAAGCAATCTAAATTTATGAACGGTTTTAATATTTCTAGCAACTGCGCCATATATTATGTATTTCTCCAGCGATAGCCAGTGGAGCTCAGTTGAAACAGGTTTTAGTATATCGTATGTTGTAAGGACGACAATAAACTGATAATAGTGGCGATGTTTTCATTATATGAATGCGATAACTGTATATGTTTTTTTTTTTACAAAATTTGTGTTTTTAAGTAATGGAATCTATGTGAAAATAATAAATCTATGCAAAAAAATGTTAATATTGATATTATAGATCATGGAAGGACGAATGGGATGTACGTACGTATGTATGTACTACATAAAAAGGATCACAGAAAATATTTTATTCAACATCTGCAAAAGTGGTATTTAGTATATGTACATTAACAGACAATACAGCAAAGGAATGAACTAACCAAAAAAATTCCATATAATCATAATCATCAATATTGAACCTTGAGTAATTAATTGATATTCATTAACATGTAAGTACTTACTATATTCAGATAAATAATAGTATATGTATGTATATATATCTACCAATTTTTCGATGATGATGGATCTAGATTCTAGAGCGAAAAAAATGCAAAAGCCGCATTATACATATGCATACTTACATAGGTACTTTCATTCACAATTACATATGTACATACACTGACTTTGCCGCAAGAAATTTTAGCGAAAGCAAAGAAAAACTCGAAAGAGGCTGGGTAAATAAATATAAGTGCAAATACTTCTAAAATAAATTAGGAAAACGCATTAACGCACTTCTAGGCAGTGACATGATTATCCTTTTAGTAGTAATTAACTACTAACCGCATCAAGTGTTGGTCAACAATAAAAGGGGGAAAGGTATAAGGGAAAACTTAATTCGACGACAAGTCGTTGGACTACAAAAATTTAAAGCAAACAAATATTAAGTAAAAGAAACTTATACATATAAATATCTACATTATTTTGTAATAACGAGTTCGATTCTTTAATATCGTGGAAATTAAAAAATCTGTAAATTCATTGAATGTCTATTTAGTAAAAAGGTTATTCGACTTACCGATACGACATCGAACCAAAAGTATTGGTATAGACTTCGTTCAAATTATCATTCTAATGGAACCGGGTTCGAAATTTTGCCTCTATTTATAATAAAAAAAAAAATTAACCTATTTATTTCAAACATGGCGCTTAAAAGTTCCCTTGAGAATATTTTTTTTTCTCTAATCTATATCTATATATATAATACGCGAAGGGATTTTTTGTGCAGGTCATCAAATCTGCACCTTTCGTTCGATTTTTAAAAATGGGGTGCAAAATTGAAGTGCTTGGGCTGTAGATGTGCAATAAGGTTTTACTTTCCCTGTGCAACAATTAAACTCAAATTATTTAGTAATCAATGCCATCAAATCCTCACCGTTCGTTCGATTGCTGCCTAATCAAAATCTTTCTAAGAATTCTAATTAATACGACCGAAGGTTTGTTGATTTTTCCTTAAATATTTATATGCCTACAAAAATGATTTCTTGTATAATGGCAATTCATGTGGAAAAATAAAAAAATCATTAAAACAAAGACAGAAAATAAAATAAAAACAATCACAATGTGACACGTGTAAATTCATTTGTTTCAATTGTGATTTTGTAGCGCAAGACACGAGTGACCCATCGTTACCCCTTAAAGGTGCCGAATACCACGTTACCTCTCAAGGGCTAGTGATGGGGATTCGAACAGGCCATTGTGGCATTGGTATTCAAGCGATTGGTATTCAGCTGTCAAGAGGAAGATGAAGTAGAATCATCTCCACACTTTCTTTTATACTGTCCAACCGTTGCGAGGCTAACATGGCAGCATTATTTCAGCATTTCAGCATTACAACATGGAAGCTTTATTTCTTTGATCTATGAAATATTTAGTTGGTCACATTATCTATCCATGACTACGGAGTCGAAGAGTCGTTTTGTTCGACGGTTCGGGATTTTACAAAGTTCCTGTGCTTTTTCTTCTTTAAGGCTGGTATGCAGCTCTCAAGAAATCGGTCAAGACAAAATTTGCCATTATTTCGTGTGTGTGTCCAAGGAATTTTGACATTTTTGATACTTCACAGCCTGTTGCCTCACTCTTTCCTCAAGAAATAATGGAACGGGCATATATTTCTGTTGCAAACCTGGGTTGCCTTGTGCTCTTTTTTCACAAAAAAACTTTAGAAAAGCGTAGTAAAAAGCGTAGCAAATTTCCTAAGAACTGCGTACTGCCTGAAGGAAATTTGACTCAAGAAAATTTCTTAGCCATTTCTTGTACGTCATTTTGTACATAGTATGTAATTTCAGCTTTTCTTGAGAACTGCATACAGGCCTTTACAATTTAATTTATTTCCATTTACATGCATACATATGTACCCTACATATGTATACTTTAATAATACCGCAGTCACACACCATTGAGAGCAGGCGCCAATTATTCTAAGAAAGCGATATAGTCGATAAAAGAGCACACCGCTGTTATTACTAGATGTGTGTGTGTGTGTGCGTATATGCGATTGGCCCAAGAACACGCTCGTGCTACGCAAATATGGCGGCGAAAGTGTTAATTAAAACACTTAGCACAATTGGGCGGAACTTTTTTTTTGCCGCATCGACAAGCATACATACATATGTACCAGTACTTATTTTGCATTGTACTCGTGTAAACAGTACTTGTAGGAATGTGTTTTGTGCGAGTGTATTAATTCGTGGGCGGATGCGCTTCTGTAGTAGCTAACAGAAGCATTTAACAGACAATTAACAGTTGATCGGCTTAAATCTAAGTTTATGTTAGCAGCAGTAGCGTGGAGAAGCTAAAACTGATAGGCTTGGTTGCACGATATATGTACATACATATGTATGTATGAATGTGTGAAATACATACTTGCGTGTAGAAATGTATTTACATATATAAGTATGCCTGCATATAAGTGGAGATGTATGATTTAATACAGCTACGTAGACCCGTTGAATTAATTATTTTATATGAAGTGGGTTTTTCAAGGCCAATGTAGGTCATATTCACACATACATATATATGTAGATTTTTATGTATATATAAGTATGTTTCTATTTCTATACTTGACTAATTTCTTGCTGCTGGTAAATATGGCCTACAAAGCTTTTGTAGAAATTGCTAACAACAGTAAATGTTAATGATACACTTCGCTGCAATTTGTTTGTTTGTGATTAAGAAATATAAAAATGGTATGTTGATCCCACGAGCTACTGAAGTGAAACTTCTTCTTCCTTTATTGCCGCCCGTATTCCTATATTTCTAGTGTTAGAATAGCGTTTAAACGTTAAAATTGAATTTAACGTTCTAAACAGGTGGCAACCCCCTTAAAACAAATAAAAAATATTTCAAGTGTTAGCCTAGGTATGAACATATTTCAGCACAGTAATGAACAGTTAGTTTAATCTTAATCTCAGGCTCAATCCCGATCTTAATCTTAATAGTGACTAATTATCCCCTTAATCCCCTTTCTTATTCAGTCGCTTTTTCGTTTTGAATTAGAGTTACATCCATGGTTGTATTTACCCCCAACCGAATGCAAAAAAGTTTCACTTCAAAAATATGTACATACTAGCAGATCCGGCGATCTTCGTCCGTTAAATTACCCAATGAACGCTTTATTCCCGCAAGGAAGTTTTTGTGGCAACACTAGGGTGGTCCAAAAATGCATGTGAAAAAGTAAAGTCAGAATTTTTATGCTCTCACATGTTCTATACCGAAAAAGAATATACCCCATTTTTTTCTTTTGAAATCAAAAAATATTTAGAGGTCGCTCAAGCGCTTAAGTTTTCCATGTTTTTTATATGAAAAAAAAACACTTTTCGTATAAATAGTATAGAATTCTTGAAAATCAATGTTTTTCGATCGGACTCTGGAGATTTCCAATAACAATATTCAGTTCTTTAAAACTACCAGAAACTGCAATGGGGGGATAAATAAAAAATCTTTAGTATTAAAAAATGGTTAAATAAACAATTGGGTATTGTTTTTGGAAGTCTTCAGAAGAGAACCAGAGGGATATAAAAACGGATAACGCCATTTAAAAAACTTTACCAATTTAGTAAAACTGCGTTAATAACTCAATTTGGCAAAATTTTCACATACGACATTTATTTATTCGAACGACGGTATGTACTTAGCAGATTGTTCCGTAAAGCAAAGTTTCAAATAAAGTGATGGAAGCCCCTTATTTGTATTTATACTATGGCGAAAGGTATGGGTAAAATGCCTCCGTCCAGCTGGTTGATGTGTTCGGGAAGACTAAAATTGACATCACTCCAATACAATAAATGTGATGGTCGGGGCAAGGTGGACAAAGCAAGGGATCTTGCAACGTCTACTACAGTTTCCGGGTATAGTCGTTCATTTTACACTCACGCTCAGGCGAAAAAGAAGCGAAACGCGTCCAAAGATCTCTCTTATGAGCTTCTGAAGCGAAAAAACGAAATCTATTGAGCCATTTCAGTCTGTCCATCTCAAACTTTGTGTCCAGACTGCTCTGGGTCTAAGGTAGGTTAAGAATTGAAAGTGAATAAAATCGAACTGAAACCACTCCTGACTACTTAAGACTGGATTCACACAGAGAAACTTTTGCTGCTCATTTGCGGCAATTTCTCTTTTGGTGTTGCCTCTCGCGTTCACACAGAGCATTTCTTTTGTACACAATTGTTGTTGGCAGCTTTGAACGGCCAACTAGAATTACTCAGACGAACGAGAGCACAAAGCGTGTTGCCCGAGCACGAGCAACTCGGTACTCATCCCCCTTCCTCCCAACTCTCTCTCCCACAAGTAACGAGTTGTCGCGACAAAAGTTTCTCTGTCTGAACCCAGACTAAAAGTGCAAAGCGAAACTCAAGTTTTTTTTAAGTTTTTTTAAGTAAATACCGACCACCCACGTTGAAGATTCTATGAAAATTAATATTTCATAACAATTTATTGCTTTCATGTGCACCGCTTTTATATATTATTTAAATATTTGTGTAATCAATTTGTTGAGGCTGATTATTGCATCTCTTTAAACGACCAACCACGGTCATGAGACCATACAACTTGAAGTATATGTATATATATTTAAATGGATACTTATGTGCGATGTACATACATACATACGTACTTGGCGCAGTCACGCCTGTGCAACATCGCTGTCATTTATTTGTGTAACTCGCACGTTCTCTGTTTACCATTGGCATGCGGCTGCTGGTAGCCAACCATAAGGATTTGCATGGCGTGGAATAGCTTACGAGTTAATTAGCTACCACTTTTACTGCTTCATTTCATCTATTAGTTAGTGGCCAAAAAAAAAAGAAACCTCTCAACAATGCGACTACTTTTTATTTTGTTTTGTTGTGCCGCCATCGAATTTGTAGGTGTCAATTTATGCCACTTCGATAAGCGCTAATTTGACACATTTCCCCAATCGTCTGAGCACATCAGCTATTTCAGGGTATTACCGTTTGGTTAGTTCTTTATGCTTGTTTCTTTGTTTGTTTGCTAGCATGTTTACTTTCCAAATAAAAATTCTATGGCTGGTGGACAATGAGGATGCTGAGCTTGAAGTTGGTCTTTGTTGACCATTACCAGACGATCGTTAGACTGACGACAATTTTAGTGGGTGTGAACTGTCGTAAATATCAAATACAAATAAAATCTCACTAACCTTTTCATTGAACCGCAACACGTACTGTTATTTGAATGCGCTGAACGCATGCGCGCTTCTTTTATCACACTAGTGTTGCTTACTCACTAAGTAAGCAGAAGTGACTTTGCATAAATATTTAAATTTGGCACTTGAATATTCATCTTAATCTAAATGTAACACCATTTAATTACCTTGGAATGTTTACTTATTTAAAAAGAAATTTTGAATTTGCTTAGTGGTGAAAGTAGTTAGAATTAGAAAAATTTCCATAGGTAAATAAACGATGAGCACACCAATTTTAACATTTCATGCAATTAGTTTGTATTTTTTAGCCAATTTATAAAAGAGGTTCTAAATGGAGGGCTCATTTCGAAATTATAACAGTCCATTGTGTTACTACATTACGCAATACAGGTTCTATTTGTTAAGCTAAGAGAAGCGCTGGGTGCCCAAAACAAAGTTCCGCAGGCAGCTGATGTCCAATCCGGAGAGCTCCCCGGGAAAGTTGATGAAATGCGCACCGAGGTGCTTAAACCATAGTCTGGTGAGAGCCGGGAAGCTGATAAGGAAATATTGAGATGATTCCATCTCATCTTCCAAACCGCTGCGGCAGTAGGCATCCGTGACGATGTTAAGTAACACCGCGTGGGTTTCTTAGGGCAATATCCGCTAAGTAAACCTGTTAGAATCGAGAGCCGGCGCTTAGTCAGCTGCAGAAGCTCCCTTGACCGCCAGCGGTCAACAACCAGTCAGAAGGACCTTGCAAGTTTGTATGGCGGGGTTTTCGCCCAGCGCCCGCTCGCCGACTATGAGCCCATCTATCCAGGAGCAGGCCGCAGCTAGCCAGCGGAACTACTATGCCTTCCCTGTACGAGATGATGACCCGGAGATTGCTCTGCCTAGCCAGTTTATCAGCCCTGCAATTTCCAGTGATATCACTGTGTCCGGGGACCCAAATCAGCTGGATTTGTAAGTATTCTGAGGCGGTTGAGAGAGAGGTTAGGCATTCCCCGAAAAGTTTCGATCGTAATATTAGCGATCCCATCGCCCTGATTGCCGCTTGGCTATTAGAGGAGATAAATATCCCTCCTATTCGGCAAAATATTGGTGGTTAGCCAATTGGCTGCCTCTTCTATAGTGGCCACCTCTGCCTGAAAGACGCTGCAGAGATCTGACAATCTGAAGCTAAGATTTATTGAGGATTCCCCCAAATCTCCCGTCCAGCTTCGATCCGTCCGTGAAGATGTTTATTGGACCTCTTTTCCAGAGGCTGCCATTCTTCCATTTACAACTGTCAAGCAAAAGTAGTGGAGGTGGTTCCGCCTCGTCGTCAAGCGCCATGCATGCGGACCAGGCTAACCGTCAAGATGTCCTCGTTACTGAAATTAGGTAAAATTAGAGCTTTGAAGCCGTTTCTGATGAGCATACAGGATCTGGGTCTACCTGCTTGTTTCCGCACCATCATCTTAAATTTAGGCGACCTGATTCCGGAGATACCGCTACTGTCGGCCACGGCTCCTGGATCAGGACTACGTCGGCTCCAGCTTGATTAAGGTAGATAAGGAGATATGCGGACGCCGCCTTAGAGTATTGAAGGTTTGTTTGCAGGATCTGCATCCTCCAAGGTCTTCCCAAGCCACGCCAATACGACGACCTCGCTTACTCAGACTAAGAGCCTCTCTTTTTTCGCACTATCGTAAAATCGCCTGATGCTAATGACGGATCCCGCGGCTGAGTGAGCATCCCCAGCACTTTCGGCCTCCGACATGATGGATTCTACCACCATGCTCATGCGGGTTTCCTCCAACTCGGGCTAACTCATTACTGGCATCCTGAGAGTTGAGATCCATCCCCCTGTAGCCGGATTGGTAGACCCTGAGACTAATATGTAGAATAAATTTACTAAATGAAACATGAGTATATCAGTTTCAGCTTCAAATAAATGGAGAATTGGATGCTGGTATGTTATTCTCTCTCACTCTCCAGCACTCTGTATAGCACGATTTATGTAAGTGCATTGTATCCAATTTCCAATGGTCAAAACCCGTGAGAACTTGGAGACGCCTTTGAACCGGCCAAGCCGCAGAGCTCTTGACAATACCAAGGACCAGCTTTTGTCTATGTGAGGGATCTATTAAGAACCCAGTTAAGCTAACTAAACCTAACTAACTAAGTGACCTAAACACAGTTGGGGATTATGCATACATAAATGGATTTACATAAAACTTGTTTAACGCCAGTCTAAGAAAAGCCATTAGTGTAGAGCACTGATATCTCTTAAAGCAATTCAATGCATAGTTGCCTAGGGCTTTAACTCACTCGTGCTTAATTTGAACCAGTGAATATTCCTATAGGGTGTGCATAAGTACACTTGTATATACATACATATATATATCGCGAAATATGTAACAACATAAATGCGCTTTTAATCAGTTAATTGCAGTGTTGGCATTCTTATCGCACAAAAATAAGAGCTGCACCACATACCCATGAAAAGATTCAAACAGACGAAAATATCGGAAATTCTCCTATTATGTATGAAACTGCATTTACAATGCGAGTACGTGCGTTTATTGGCATTTACAAACATATGTATCTATAATAGTCTGTACGTATGTGTGCATAGGTAAGCACACTTTAACGCGATCAATTTGTGATGTGTGGCGCGTTCGCCAACCGCTAACATTTTACCATGAAAGTGTGAATTGCCTATACAAGCAGAACTTTACATTTGGGGCCTAAAAACGTATGTACATACATATGTACCAGGGATGTGGCGAATACAGATTTGCAATCGAATTTGTTATGCGCATCATTTTACGCATTCGCATTCGCATCAAATGATACGAATGTTTTGCGAATGCGAATGTGTACATGGCCAGAGAGTGCATTCTAATATTGTTGAAATCGCTCTAAGTCTGTCTAACCAGGGTGCGGACAATAACCGGCTTTTAGCTTCAGGCGCCTATCTTAAAGAAAAACAAGTTCATCTCGGTAAAAATCCTCTCGATTGGTTAAGCACTCGTTCAACGTTCTAGTAATTTACAAAATTTTTTAGTGATAAAAGCGATGACTTAAGTTGATTATAGCTTTTTAATGTTATTCCTAACATTCGCATTCGCACATTCGTATTCGCGAATGTGAAAAATACGACATTCGAAACATCCCTAGTATGTAGTTACATATGCACACATCCATTTACATATGAAGATATGTGCAGACATTTCACCGCATGCACGCACGTTGTAATTTGACTTGTTTCATTCTATGTCGCCATCAAAACGTTTCCCTGCACAATTTCGCTCTTAATTTTCCTCATTTTTGCTTTGTTCTTTAATTCGTTTTTTCTCGTTTTTTACTTTTAATTAACACAACAATTTACAATAATGGCAACAAACATACGTGACATACTCGTACAGATGAATTGGATATTGCCTGGCTGTGGTTATTGATATATTTTGGTAGAATTATGCCAAAGTGTGTGCATACATGTATGTATGTTTGTCTGTATGTATGTAAATGCCACAAGAAGTAAGTATACTTACAGATGTAGGCATGTGTCTGCAAAAGCTCATCACTGACATTACAATACGTATACATAGTACATACATACATCTGTGCAGGGAAACCCCGAATTGGTGAACCGAATTTCTAGAGCCGTACTAGATATTTATCATCAAAAACGAACCAGTACGATAGTAACTAGATCCCCATTAGTTTAAAAGAAACGAAATGTGGTATTTAAAAAAAAACTATGCTATTTACTTTTTAACACTACATATAATTGACCGCCGGTTAATTGGTTGCCCCGCATAATAGGTTAAAAATATGTGCTATAGGAAAGATATATGTATACTTAATTGATTCCCCGTTTAAATGAACCAACAATTTGGTAATTTCTGAATTGCAATTAAGCGGAGAAGTCCACTTTTTCTAAAATACTGAATTTTGATGCAAGAAGCAAGAACAGTTAGATATGCTTCGTTTTCTGAATGACCGAACAGCCGATTTTATTTCTACCTGTTTCTGTTCAGTGATACGCAAATTTGACACTTCGTAGGATATCGCACAGTTAAATTCGCCAGTTGCTAGCATGCAAAAAGAGAACTCTAGTACCGAACCATTTCGGCACGATTGCGTTTCCGCACAGGGATTATTTTGTATGCGCGCCTCCGTATTTCGATTTGTGCCTTGCATTCGGCGCGCAAAATAGCCAGCAACACTCTTATCATGCCACAAGAACCGCAAAATATATATTTATGCACTTTTATTGTTGATAATACAATAAATCGTGTTGAGTTGTACGACACGGATGATCGGCAGTACTTGGGTGGCTGCCAAAGCTGGTTATCCCAATTTTCGGAATGATTGTAGTTCTTCACGGTCTGCATTGAAGCAGTTAAGAGAGAAGCAGTAATAAAAAGTAGTGTGAAGCTTAAGTTTTTTGTGATGAATTGTAAACGGGGCGAAGTGGCACGGATGTGACGGTAAAAGTTTTGGTTATGGTTATGATACTGGTAATGGCAATAATAATGGTAATGGTAATGCAAAGGTAATGGTTATGAGAATGGTAATGATAATGGCAATAAATAGTAATGGTAACGGTAGTGGTATACGTAATGGTAATATTAATGATTATTTTATTTGAAATAGCAAATGGTAATGATATTCTAATTGGTAATGGTAATGGTATCGGTAATTATACTTGTAATTGGTGATACATAAAACGTGAAACTAAACTGAACTGAAATGTTAAAATTGTAAGACAGGACAGTAAGAAGTGCAGTCACCTCTGCCGCCTAGTAGTTATAATGGTAAAGAACTATGCATGTTTGTGTATACATACATATTAGTAGGTAGGTGAGGCTACACTAACGTACTAACCTCCTAAATGTTGCCATAAATTAGTTGCCGATGCCAGCAACCCTTTAAAATATGAAATAGTGAAGCCATTAGCAGGTAACTGTTGTTAGCAAATAAGTGCTGCGAAGCTTAATAATGCTGCTGCTCTGCTATGTACCTATATACATACCTCTATCCGTGGGCACATAGGCGGCATATGGGTCGCTTAAATGGCAGCAGCGGTAGCCAAAGTAGGGAAAATGCATTTGCTTTCTTTCAACATTAAGGCCTGTATGCAGCTCTCAAGAAAAGCAAAAACTCCATATAAAATGACGTACAAGAAATGGCTAAGAAATTTTCTTAAGTCAAATTTCCTTAAGGCAGTACGCAGTTCTTAAGAAATTCACTACGCTTTCTACTACGGTTTTCTAAAGTTTTTTGTGAAAAAAGAGCACAAGGCAACCCAGGCTTGCAACAGAAATATATGCCCGTTCCATTATTTCTTGAGGAAAGAGTGAGGCAACAGGCTGTGAGGTATCAAAAATGTCAAAATTCCTTGAACACACGCGAAATAATGGCAATTTTTTCTTCACCGTTTTGTTGAGAGCTGCATACAGGGCTTTAAGCTCCGCTTCTAAATATTTAGGGGTATCCACTTTTGTGGCTGTCGCCCTTGTCGCTTTTTATTTGAACTAGTTTTTGAATACCTATATGTATATATGTATGTAAGTACATATATAAAATAATTTTTACTTTTGCAAAGATTTCTATCAATTTTAGATTGTTTTATGAACGTTGATTAACCACCGGGCCTTCATATGTTACATACATATGTCAGTAGTCCATTTCCCACGACAGGAAATGGAGCAAAGTCAGGAATTAAAGAAAGAAGTACAAGCGAGAAAATGCTGAAATAAGTGGACAAGCAATGAGGGTGCGAAAAGAAGAAAATAATCGCAATCAAAGTCATCAACTGAGGACAGCAGAAGAAAGCACAAAAACTATTGTGAGAAAAAATGAAAATAAAATAAGGAGAAAAACGGTAGAGTACACCAATAAAGAATATGTTATGCGGCTATAAAAAGTTAACGCACCGCAGTCAGAGAAAATGAAAGACTAACATGATAGGATGTAAAAGGAGAAGAAAAAAGTAAAGTTAACAAAATGTGTTAATAGCCCTCGGGAAAAGTTAAAAATAAATAAATCTATAAATAGATTCGTTAATTTCAGCCAACATATTTGAGGTGTTTTTTTTTTTATTTATGGGACCTGAAAAGTTTGTTAAAGGGTTTAAGTGTGTACATTTATATGTATGTATGTACAGTTGTCCACAAAATAATAGGAGTGCGATATTTTGACCAGTTTTGGCTATTTGTCTTTTGTTTATTTAATGTTTATTATTTTTTTATAAAAGCCTAGCTGGCTATACAACAAACACCATATAAATTCAGATTTTAAACTTTGTATAAAAATTATAAAAATTTTGCAATTTTTCACCCAAATTTCAAACTTTTTAATCAGAATCTTTAGAAAAAATTCTGGTATGCAGTTTTGTAGCACATTCAATTCTAGTCTGAAGAAGTGCAAGTTTCAAGCGGCTAAAAAATTCCGTTGATTTTTGAGAATTTTTTTGGTTAAAGGTGTTTCACGTTTTTTCCATACAAAGTATGTCGACAATTTTCTTTTATATGGAGGACACTGCCAGCAAAAAAATTGCCAAAAATCAACGGAATTTTTTAGCCGCTTGAAACTTGCACTTCTTCAGACTAGAATTGAATGTGCTACAAAACTGCATACCAGAATTTTTTCTAAAGATTCTGATTAAAAAGTTTGAAATTTGGGTGAAAAATTGCAAAATTTTTATAATTTTTATACTAAGTTTAAAATCTGAATTTATATGGTGTTTGTTGTATAGCCAGCTAGACTGTTATAAAAAAATAATAAACATTAAATAAACAAAAGACAAATAGCCAAAACTGGTCAAAATATCGCACTCCTATTATTTTGTGGACAACTGTATATGTATTTGAGACCGCGTTGCATGTGCAAAGTATATAACGGTAACATCGAAAAGTTAATGACACCCAAACAATGGCGTCAACATGAAATTGCCACAGGCGGAGACATAAAGCCACTGAAAGTGCTTTGGTATCTCTGAAGTTGATACCGCCACCACTTATTACGTACATACTTGCTTGGTGCTTAGTTCATAAATAGTGGCAAAAGAGTCGATGGCGACGCGAAAGGGTGGCACGTATATATTTTTGTATGAAGTGCAACACATCCTTTTGTGTGTGAGTGTGAGTGTGTGTGAAAACCATTTCATGTTAAGCGGAAATAAAACCGGTAGTACACATAATTCCAAAAAAAAAATTGGCTTTGAGCTTCATTCTGATCGTATCTAGTGCTGGATAATTTTAGACGAAATCCTCTCCTGATAAGTAATAGCTACGACAAGTAGTGTAGACTTATCAGAGATATCAGCTGTTAAAGTTGACATTTCTACAAAAAATTTACATATTTTTTTCTTTTGTAGTCAGCATTCTTGCATTTAGAATTGGAATAAGTCTTTGAGTGATAAAGGTACTTCAAAAAGAGAATGAAAATGAATAACGAAAGTAGTATTTATTTCATTTACAAAAAAAAAAAAAAAAACAGCATATATATAGCTTGCTAAATAAAATAAAATAAATTTTCAAAATGTACTCTAATTTGGGTAATATTATTCCACTTTAAGTAGAGCTATAAAACACGGTTTCAGGTGGCGGTCTTCAAACTTTGCGCGCAATAAAAATATTGAATTTAGAGTTTGGGGCAGAGAATAAAGTTGCCCATTCTAGCACTCTCTGAATAATAGCATTCTTTCTTAGAAATCTTCTCGTGTGTTTTGCCGTGCTTTTTGATATTTGATTCTTTTTAAACTTTTTGTTGCAAAGTAAAACAAGAATGATATGCAAGTACATAGGTGAAAAATGCATTTTTCCATTTTTTGTTCAATCTTGCACGTTATGTTACTTTTTTTTTTAACTTTATACCTAGCATAATTACAGGTAATATACTTGTCATGCTGGTGACATTCCCAATAAATAAGTACAAATTTGTACAAATAAAATACAAATACAAACTCTCGTGATAATTTTATATAAAGGAAACAGATTTTATTATAGATTAGGGAAAAATATTCGTATAGCAAAAATGTGGCCTACTATTTTGAACATAAATTTTTTTGCTCCGAATCCGATAACCCCCATTGGACCCGCATTTTGAGTTTATAAAATCTGTCAGCGCCATCTCCAAAAAAAGGAAAAAATTGTAAAATTTGGGCGTCGTATTTTATCCGCCATTTTGAATAAAAAAATTTGATATATTTGAAATCAGCAACCACAAAATCCAAGTTTCAAATCAATTTGGTTACTTCTGGAAAATAGTAGTCGCCAGACCATACTTTCGTTAAAAAAAATTTACTGTACTGTGACTTAAAGCTTCTTACCAAAAAAAAAGATGAACCATTGTACAAAAAATATAATATAAATGAACTGACAAGCAAAAAATAAATTTTTTGATAATTTGATACTTAAGTGTGAAAATTGTATTTTTTGCTTTTCAGTTCACTTGTATTATATTTTTTTAAACTTGGTTAATTTTTTTGGTAAGAAGCTTTAAGTCAATCAAAGTTACAGTATTTTTTTTACGAAAATAAAATTGCATATTTAACCCAAATAATGCTTTTTGAATTTTTTTCATAGTTGGTAAAAATATTAAATTGATTAAAAAATACAAATTTTTATAAAACAGGAATCGAAATTTTACAAACGTACAACTTTATTTTATTGCCCAATAAGTTCTCTAATTACTGTCAAAAAATCTTAAGATTCCAATGAATGGTTGCTGAGATATTGCAAAAAGTGTAAAAGCTTGCATAAAAATTTGTTTGCAAAAAACTCGTCAAAATGATGTCAATATTGCACACCATGTTAACTTTCAAAATCGGTCAATGAAATATAATAAATCGAAAAATCAACTTTGGGTGGCCCACTTGACAAAACTTGACTCATTAAAAAATTAAAGGGAAAAATATAAATTATGAATTCAAAAAGTGTACGATTTTTTTTTAATTTTTATGTTTGTACGACTGTAAGATCCACCGCTGCGTATACGTAATTAACTCAGTATACCAATCTATGTAAAAGAATTTTTCGTAAGAGCTTGTACAAATATGTTCACATAAGAGCTAGTTCCATACTGACATACATTTATGCTCGGAAAAATTATAATTACACACGAAGTGCTGCATACTACATACATATTTATACCTAACTTGCATTGCACATAAAATAATTTAAAAGTTACCAAAATGATGAAATGATATCAGATTTCAAAAGTAAAACCAAAAAAAAAAATGGTGAATACAAACTCTGCTTTGCGAACGAAATGAAGCGACCTAAAGCGAAAGAATAAAAAATTTAAAAATCCGGTTGCAATACAAACACACTCACCAACATTTAAACAATTGACTAAGTTTTTAAAGAAAAAGTTTTCATTTTGAAATGTTTGCAAATTGTTGGTCGCCCGGCAGGCAGGAAACTGAAAGACAAATGAAGAGTAAGAGTGCAAGAGCAGATAGCAGATAGCAACGCATAGTAGACTGCCTAGCCTTCTTGACTAGACTATGTAGTACATACATACTCGTACTCGTATATGAAGTGTGAATGTGCTGAAAATTATAAGCGCCAGCTGCCGCGGATGGATGGGTGCAAGGCTGTTAAATGTGCAGCGTTGAAAAAAAAATATGAATTTTAACACCAAATACAAAGGAAGCGCTGAATAAGTGCACAGGCAGAGAGGGGCAATGGAGTTAGGAAGGATTGCACTGTGTAAGAGATGCTAAGCAGAAAAGTATAGGAAAGGGAATACTATTGCAGGCTGATAGGCGGTTCGACGGACAGACAACACTCTATGCGCGCTACTCTTAAGACACATTTTAATGATCAGCACACAGGATATGCCGAGAGGAGTGTAATGTATTCAGCACAATTCACTTGCCAACCATCGTCACAGCTACACAACGTAATTAAACGTAGCGCTACGTAGCGCAAACGGTGCAATGCACAGTGGAACAGCGGGAAGCTTACTTTAATGTATAAGATTATGTAGAAGGCCTACATCAATAATTGTTTTTTGAGGGTACATATCAGGTCACTAAAATATATTACAATGGGGCTTCTCACTGAGATGCGACTCTCTACATTCCTTATGCAGTGTTGTAGCCATTAGCTATGGTGAATACCTATAAAAATATCCATCATAAATTTTTTAATACATTGATAAGAATGGGGAATGCACTGGATTCGACAAGGTAAATGACAAGGATGAGCTTTCCAACTTGTTTGTATTTCCTGCTCCTTCTGCAAAATTTGTATCTGCGATGCATTAATAGATACATGAAATGCAATAGTGTTTGATATCGTAAAATGTACTTTCAAATGACAAGCTTTGAAATAAAGACCAAATAGACAGCATCATGAGAAAACTCGGTATAGAGTTCTTACGAAAAGCCCTACCACTAGATGGCGTCTGTATCGAGTTATTCGGAAAGTTCGTGCGTACAGTCCAAATTTGTACAAAATCTAGAACTTTGATAAGTCGGTTGATGGAAGACTATTTTCAACAACAAAAATCTTATATGATGCTACTGTCGAAATATTTGAAAATTTTGTATTTTCTGCCAAAGTCCGCAAAAAAAAATCTGATACAGGACTTAGGGAACCAAAGTGTTGCTTTGAGTGTATTGAAGTTTCAATAAACTCAGCAGTGTTAATTTTTATGATAGAGTATTACGTTCTACGCGAAAATTTGGGCAACTTTACTTTCATCACCCGTTCAAAGAACGAAAGTTAGACACTCCCTTGCTCATCACTAGAAACCCACATGCAATATGAGAATTTTTACTGAGTAACAAGAAAGCAACAAGGTTGCAATATTGCGGTAATTATTGCATAGCTCCAAAGCCCCGTTTTTCTTTAACCATGGCTAACGGATGAAAAACGCGGACTCTGTCAATACACTTCTGAAGAAGATTTAAGAATGATAAAGTGGTAGAATCTATCTACCAATTCTTGTGCAAATGTCCCGCTCTCCGAGTTTTTAAATACCCGGATATATTGTTTTAAGGTCCTGTATGGATGTACATATACATGATGACCTTTTTCCTTTTTCTGGGCTTTATTAGCTCCTTTTTGTTCCCCTTTTTGCTTTATCTTCGAAGGCCAAAAAGGATATTCGATGCAAACGGTAGTAGGAACAACGTACTCTTCGATTTATGCGCAAAATATTCATTAATCAAGAAAATTATTTCCCTGCAACGAGACACAGCCCAGCCTTTGTTGTCAGCAAACCCTAAAAAAAAAAATGGCAAAGAATGTTTTAACGATGATACGATAATAGTGTCAGTGGTGTCGTTGTGGCTGTCATTGGTGTTGCCTTTGTGAAGGTGCAACGAAAATTACTTTTCCCCAACAATGTTGCACAGTTACAGGCGATGGGTAGCGTAAATTGTAGGCATATTGCCGTACCACAACGACTGACTACAACTACAAACGGCCTCAAAAGAGTGTGCGCGAAAGAAAAGTTATGCCAGAGGAGCAGATGCTGAATATGGTGACTTATACATACGTAAATATGTATGTGTATTTAAAGTAGGTATGTAAGTAAACCAGTAAGTGAATTTACACACCGCAATGCTGGCTGAAAATGAACCGCTTATCCACTCATCGCGCAAGTATGCGTACTTTTCGGCATTAAAGCTGTTGATTGCAATATTTCTTGCCACTGTACGGCGAATCGTCGCGAATGTCAGCGAATGCAATTTGCCACATTGATGAGGCAAAGAATTGTCTGTCTGTGTGGTGGGTGGGCGGTGGGCGCCACAGCATAACACAACGCTCATTGACTTACTGTGTGTGGACAATTTAAATTGCATTTTCAAGTGTAGCAAATGCAATTGCTGGATCTCGCACTCGCACTAGCGCTTGCAACCATAATACCACAAGCACACACACACACCCACACACACACACACTCGAAGCACCGCAGTTTTTCACGTGTTTGCAAACTTAGATTTATGCAGACAATCGCCTGCTACTCTGCTGTGACACATTTAGATTTCCTGCTCATTTGGGGCGCGGCTCAGGCAGTGTGCAATGTTTGCTGCAGGAACTGCAGACGCGTCTCCACAAATGCGTTCGTAATATTCACACTTTGACAATATTGTTGAACTAAATTTCTTATTAAAGCGTGGCACACAAACGCACTAAATTAGTTGTAAATTATGAGACCTTAATTTAATTTACGATCGTTTCTTTAATTGAAGAGCTAAATAGTTCACGCTTTCTTCAATTACATGGATTTCGATAAAATTTAGAATCTGAGGAAATTTTGTGAGTTCTAACTCGAGCTAGAAAGACAGTTTTAAAGTCTACCAACACCTAATAAATTGAATTGTTTCAAACTCAATTGGGAAATTTTCTAGTTTCTTTTAGAAGATGTAGAAAGCCTCATAAAGCAAATGGGGTATGCGTTATACAAATCAATATTAGTAAGCATAGTAAAATAGCTATCTCGATAGATTATTTTTTATTGAGTAAGCTCTGATTAGTTAGGGAAAGTGGTGAAGGAATTGGAGAGCAGGAGCACATTTGAGTAGCAGAGTATAAGGGTTAGATATTTCTCCACAGCTCTATTACCCAGACAGCTCCTTTTTAACTTTGTGTCTCCATTTTGTGCGTACGCGGCATTGCTTTTGTTGCCCACCGATGAATAACGGGTCGAGCAATATTTGGCATTCTTGTCTTCAGTCAGCAGACAGCAACAAGTGTTCCTAGCTGTACCAGCCATAGTATACCAGAAGCACAAGCAGCAAAACGCTACGACATTCAAGGAAACAAACCACAAATTTATTCCACTAATGAATTTCCATCTATCTCTATGGTCGCCGGTAGTACCAACCTTAGTACAACGGCGGTCGCCATGGAAAAGGACGAAGCCATATTTGACGGCCCCAAAAACAAGAAAAGGAAATCACTGAACCAGATCAGGAAGGGCCGATTCCAAAGAGCAGTTTACATATTGAATAAAATATCTAACAGTGAGTCCCAGAGCAGCTCAATTAAACTGAAAGGTGCGGAGTACTAAAGGCAAGTGATCGAGGAGTACGAGAGCTCCTTGAAAGAGAAATATACAAGCATTCCTCGTAATACTTCTTTCCAAGGCTAACTGAGAGGCGAAACGCCAATACCAAGTTGCTGGTGTCAGCAGCACCGAGCCTCGTTGCGTGCTCGATAAATTGGCGGGTCCTCATTCAGAGTTTGAGTTATATCTATTCTTTCAAAGATAAAAGGTTGTAAGAATCACAGATCCAACCTCTTTGGACTTCTTCTTCGATCTTACAAGGAGACAGGACTCCTAACAAAGACGGCAATGAAGAGGCTGACGATGCGCAACAGTTGATGAAAGGAGGCCAACTACGTCGATGCAGTATCCGACTCTGATTAGGTGCGTACAGATTTATGTGTGACGTTATATTTTGATGAATGTTTCCACTTAATACATACTTGGTTCGATAAATAAAAATAATTTGCTATACTCATTGTCTAATCACCCCATAAATTAGACTTATCAAATAACAGTATTAAGGGCAACGCTAAACGAAAGTATCAAAGCTCATTATCTATGCCTCGAAATGCAATAAATACACAAAGACTAATTCACAGGTAAGCAACACTCAATTTTATTTACAGATGTGTACAGCAGTAGACACTTTCATTAGTGGTAAATAAAATACCGACAACACAAATGTGCAATGATATTTTGCTCTTTCAATAATCGACATGGTCTGCAAATTTTTATGGGCACACAAAACCACAACGAAATTCAATTACAAAATAATAATGCCAATCAATTAAATGTGGTGAATGCACCACTAAAAACAACAACTACTTTCCACTAGTGTGATGCACAGTTGAGCGATCTATTTGCATATGCATGTAGCTACTTTAATACTAACGAAACATCAAAATAGTATAAAGAGAGCCCTTTAGTAGATTTTTGAAATTAAAATGTCAATCCCATTCTAAAGGCCGAGTTATATTCATGAACGATAACGTTAGTTTTATACTTCGTGAGTTCCTCCTGACTCTGTTCTAGATATATTTGATACTAAAGTTAGAGCAAATTGGAAAAAGAAAGTCGAGAAAGCACTTTGATCGCATTAGAATTGGTACCTGACGCTTATTATATATGTACATAAGATCAGCGCCATCTAGGTGTGAGCTGCCTTACTGGGACCATAAGTTCCTTGTCGGTTGCTACGGACGTGGGCACCCGAACAAGTGCATGCCGGAAGCGGAATCCCCACCTGGGCATGTCAGAACGCAGCTCTAAAAACTGCAGAACGAGATCCAGAACAGCGTACGATAATCAGTGGATCCGACACTGTACAGACTGGCAATTAGCGTAATTTCGAGAGGCACCCCATTGTCATCTTGACAAACTCTAATTTGAACTATGGTAACTTGACCTTGCCATTAATTTAAAAAAGTAATGTCTTCTCGATTAATGTTGAATATTTTGCCGCTAATATGAGCAGCCTCTAAATTTATGTCATGTTTGTTTTTTTTTAAATGCCTAGCCATAGTTAGTGGGAGTAGCTGGTTGTGGACATAATAAATAAAAGCAATCTGACTACGTTGTGGCATGCAACATGGTGGAACCGCATCATAAATTATCATCACTTGTGCGTAACAGCTTCCGCGCGCATATACAAACATTCATACATATGTACATACGTAAATCTGTGCTTGTTCGCATAAATACAAGAATTCCAGCCTCACGAGGTATAAATGCAATCGGTGTGCACTGTATTTCGTGTGTCTGAACTGAAAACTGTGGCTGTACAGTTGGCCATTTAAACAAAATACTTTAAAGCGATGGATCTACGAAGAACAGTTTGAAAATATATGTATGTACACCTTCCTTTATAGCAGCAATAAATTTGCAGGAATGGAAACTGAAGTTATAAAGAAAAATTGGACGGCCAAGTTAAGCAGGTTTATATGTATATTTATATGTATGTATGTATGCACCGATTTTGAAGCAAAGAAGAAAAAGGATATTTTATTTGCTTGTAGTTTGTTTTTTTTTAGAGCGAAGGATAAGCCCCCGAACGCGCGCTAGTCGATTACCTTTCAGCCACTAATTCATAAATATGCTGAGCCGCTTATCGACCCGTATTAATACGAGTATGTATGTGCGTATCATTATGAACGCTTTTATTCCACATTTTATTAAAGGCGTTAAAGTGACATTAATCTGCGCTTGTCATTTATGTCGCAAGGCTTGTACATATACTCTCAATAAAAAAATAACATAAAATTGGTTCGTAAAAAAAATGAACGACAAGAAAAGAAAATAGCAGCGAACGAAATTTCAAAACTTTTCCGCAAGCAATGCATTCACTTTAAATATGGGTCATGTAAATAATGCTCACACTAAAGTTAGTATTTAATTTGGCCACCGAGGTGCGCTGAAAATATGCCAATGTGTGTGCATAAATATCCGCCGCCAACCGCCGACAGTTTAAATAAAATTAAGAATCCTAACCATTGTCAAAATATGATGACAATAAAAGGGCACGGCATTATACGGTCTATTGGTTGTAAGTATAAATACTTACGAAACTTAGTTCGAAAGGAAATGCAAATTTAAGAAATCATGGCATGCGCTGGTGAAATATGAGAAAAATACACTCGCCATTGAAAGACCGAAATAAATGACGCCGGTTGGGGGATGAAAGAAATAAAGCTATTAAAGAACGTTGACATTTTAAACTGAAAAATTTTAAAATCAGCTTGGAATATACCAAGGAGTGTTATTGAGCTTCGTACCACGACTTGTTTGTTAGGAAAAATTGAAAAAACAACCAAGTCTAAGCGATAGAGGTTAAAGCAGCTATTTCGGATGTGGTGAGCATCTTCACATCAGACTTCGTTTTTCTAGACTTGAGCAGGAATCGAACCCGCATTATCGATTTGCAAAGTCTGAACCGCTAACCACTGAGCTATGCATACCCCATTCGCAATTATTGTAAATGAATGCACGTTTTTCACTCGGTATTAAAAAAATAGAAAAAATTAAATACTCATACCAGGTTTGACAGTGTAAATTACCTGCGTCTTTAGTAGGGTGATTGGCCCAATTTTTCGAAAGCAGTTTAAGCCGTTGTTTTCCTAAATTTCTGGGCGGTCTTTTTGAAATTTTCGAACGAACCGGGTTTTTTATGTATGAGTAGTTATTCAAACGCATCTTAAATTTCACTGTAAATTCGTTCTATCGACCCCTAAGTTTTGAAATGATACAAAAAACGAAGAAACACGTAAACTTAATTTTGAATCTTACATTAGGGATCTGTATACCGTTTTTCCAAACCAGATATTTTGACTTTTATCAAAAAAAGTAAAATATCAAGTGAAATTTAAAAAAAAATCTTTTTTTATTTGTATTAAAGCCTGTACTTTTGCAAAAAAATCAAGCTACTAACGATGAAAATCGAGGGATAAATAAACAAGTTGTGAATAGTCAAACCAAGATTTGCAATCATTTTTTGTATGAAAAAGGAGCAGAAAATAATGTTACTCATACGCCATATCGTACTGGAATGGAATCGAACGTCCTAGTACATGGCGTATGAGTAACATTCCGATGTTAAAATTTGATTTTTTTTCAATGGCAATGCAAAGTTAAAATGAAAACATTTTGGGAAAAGGAACTGATCTAGAAAAATGGTGTACATATATCCGTAATCTATGACCCACATTTAAGTTTACGTGTCTTGGTGTTTCTTTGCGTCATTTTAGCGTACCTTTTTACATATTTGATCAAAAAGATGTTAGTCCTTATATGCAAAAAATTTATTTTTCGACCCTTGAAATGCAAAATTCCTTTAAGCATATACAACTTTCGCGTCGTTTTGGTGTTGTTTCACTTTGACAGCAACGCAGGTAGCGCAAATGTTTGCACAATGAATGCTCTGACAGCGAATGTTTTTTGTTTTTGAAACTGAATTTCAAAATTAAAAAACATTCACAATCTTTTTTTTCTTAATTGAGGCAATTTTTCGGCCAGGTCGTTGTTCGTTTGTTCATTGCGTGATTTTATAGGTTTATTAGGAAACTGTGATTGGTTCCATCAAGCTTTGGTGTTGATCTTGTGCGTGTATTATATAAATATGTGTTTATATAAATATGTACAGATGTATCTAGTTATTGAAAATTTTTAATTTGAATTTACACGCAATTTCCATTAGTTTAGGAATAAAAGATACAAGAACTGAATATCAGCATTTAATGCTTTTTGCCCAAGCAATTAGCTAATCGTCATAATCTCTCAGTTGACTCGTATAAAACGCCATAAATGTCATTTCAGTAATACATTGCTATTAAAATATTTTAGAAGCACCAAACAAACGCGCGCTGGGAGATATGTATGTACAAAAAAAAAAACAACGGCACAGTAAACGAAGCCAAAAGTATTGAACGCATCCAGGCAAGGGAGTACGATGACATTCATTGAGTTTGGGGGGCAAGACCTTACAACGAATGCTATTGAATGGCTGAGAAAGTTTATGTCATTGCCAACTGATTGCTACACGCAATTGGCAGTATTGCCCTGAATGAAGCTGTGCAGAAATGAGAGCGACTTCGAATGCGTACCGTAGACGCATAGCAAGGCAGAAAGCAGGAAGTGCGCTCGAAAGCACAGAGGCAGATGGCAGCTTGGCAGCTGGCAGCCGATCGAATACAACTGGGTAAAATAATAAAATTTAACTTATGGCACTGTTACCATAATGACTCCTTTAACTGACTGCCAATACGGCAGAAGAAGAACGAAAAGGAGTCAGTACCAAGACCAAATGCCATTGCGTTGAGCATTTAAGGTGTACGCAGAAGTGTCTACAAGTGCCCGGGTAATGGATACGTCTATGTACGTATGTATGCATTTTGAAGCACAAACTGAACTTAATATACTCTTGTGTACGTATGTATGTATACAAGCACACATGCAAATTTGTATAGAAATGTATGTGCATACATACATACATATGTATATTCACCCTTTAGCAAATGAGATGAATTTTATAAAAACAGCTCACGTTTTATTGAAATAAAATATTAATTTAATGGTCCGACCGCATTGTACATATGTGTATGTATATATGTATGTATGTATGTACATACTTAAATTGGCATCAACATAGCAGCAAACATTTAAGGATATGCATGCTTATTTTCACTTAAATATTGATGCACATACATATGTATCTATTTACATATTCATATATTTTTATGCTCATGCCTTTGGCCCGAAACAAATGTACATACATACCTTTGCAGCTCTCATGTGAACCTGAAGTTTGTAAATATTTTGTGGTTCCACCTGACCAAATAAGTATACTTTCCATACACTTTCAGCCACATCAAGTTTCACTGCTGAGCTGGCTCATTTGTTGGTCGTCCACAGACCGCACTACTGAATGTTGTTTTGCCAAGTCTGTGTGTTTTTAGACAAGAGCCGTAAATACACTCATTTTATGTGCATGTGTTGATGGCGTAAGCTGGTACACTGGAAAAATATAAAGAAAATATAAGAAATCCAAAAAAAAAATGATCAGAAAGTACTCTAAAGATGCAAATAAATGGCAAAGCGAGAAGAACTTAAAAATATAGTTTATGCCCTTAAAGTTTGTTGTAAGTATCTCATTAAAAATGCTCACTTATTCCTTTTATTCGTGGTAGAAAGTTCTCCTGTTTTTTTTTCGAAAAAGAGAACCTTTTTTGAATCGCACGTAGCTTTTGGACTGCAGATTTTCGCTCGAATCCATTTTCATAGCTAGCAGAATCATTGAACCATGGCTGTTGTGGTCTCAGTGGGTCTTGTAAAAGACTTTGGATATCTGACCGGGAAACATGGAAAGCGCTGACAGATGGCAAGGCACTTAGAGAGGTCGGCTGTTGGTTTTCCATTCGCTAGTAAGACGGTGCAAAGCTTTTAATTAGTTTATAGGGCATAATCTTTTGCTTCTTATTAGGCATCGGATTGGTGGAAATAATGCTGGCTTTGTCATAAAGAGAATACTAAAATATTTCAAATCATCCAAAGTACAACTTAGATATTAGTTTAAGAATTATTCTCCCTTGGATCATTTGGTATTTATTAGCAGAACTGAAGGTATCGTGGGTTAAAGGCTTAACATTTCACCAAAGGGATACAGATGGCCACTTAGATGCTTCTTTATTTTCCTGCTCAGTTACACATTTTTCGGTGCGGAAATGAAATTACTAATTACTTAGGCTCATATATGTATTTATGTATATATTAAAAAAAAACAGCACGTTCACGAAAGTAGGGGCCAAATATAGTAAAAATTTGGTTTTAGTTTTTCTCTCTGGCATCCGAATTTTTTTTTAAGGACTTTGAAATTTCAAAGATATGATTAATTCAAAAAATTATTTAAATAATTCAGTGCAAAGTAGAAAAAACGTATGGGTGCCAAATGAAAGAAACAATTTTTTAGAATTTAATACCATTTGGGTCACAAGGACCAATAAGTATTGAAAATACCTTCTTATTTGTTATTTTTTTATTTTTATGCCAGTAAAGTTTTAAGAACGTGTGTAAACTAATCTTTAATATATATATTTTTTTTTCAAAAATAAATATCGAAAATTTTCTGGGATGGTCAAAGATAAATTATTAAAAGGTATTTTGCAGTACTTATTCGTCCTTGTGCACAGAAAAAAAATTATTTCTTTAAATTTCACTGCATTTTCTCTTTTATTTGATACCGATATTGTTATTCGACATTGCATAAAATAATTTAAATAATGTTTTAAATTAATCAAGTCTGTGAAACCTCAAAGTATATTGATGTTTTTTTTTTTGTTTGTAAAATTTACTGTCGCGTTTTGCAACCGATTGACACACTCACGAAGTGGTTGTTTCGAGATCCCTGAAAGTCTGCAAAAATTTTATAATATAAGGATAATAGATCGGCGTTGTCTCATAAATATTAATTCAAAGAACGTAAAAAACGAAACTAAAATTTTTCGCTCAGTGCATTTCACATTTGGTACACTTACGACCACAAGTCCTCTGACAAATAGATGAGTGGTTGAGTGAATCGACGGAAATTTTCTTACAAATTGAAGTGAAATAAACGTACATATATACATACATACATTTGTATATGCACATAGATATTTATGTGGAGTAAATATGTAGAAGCACATGTGGCGAATCGCTTGTATGTAAAGCCGTAAATTTGTCACACGTACGTTTGTGGTATGCGGTAAGAGGTTATGGAGCCGTTAAAGACTTACTGCGGTTGCAAATGATTAAGGGGTAAAATTTTGTCAAATTTAAGAAAATTTAAATGCGATCTTAAGAAATGCCAAAGGTAAAAAATAAGTTAGTGTAAAGAGGTCCACCCCTAATAATACTCGCTTGATAAATTGTGTCACTAAAACCAACTTACATAACTGCATATGTCTAGTCCCGTAATTTTTAGTTCTCAAATCTGTAAGTCTGGGAAGCCAAAAATTTTCCAAGTAGAAGTTTTATTTTAATAAAAACGAGGGTACATATTGAGTATGTGTGGGTGTATGTAACTATATGTTTAGTATAAGAACACACGGATGTACATTTACTTAAGAATTACCCAGTAGAATGAAAGAAGGAGTAAAAAGCAATTGCAGAAGCCCTTCTCTAGAATGTAAAGGGCCTTACCATCGCATGATTTCCTTAATTATTTTTTTCTGTGAAATGAGCCCAATTGAAAGGCATTGCGTTTCCGTTTTCGGGAGAACAGCTCACAACAGCTTTTTATGCGTACTTTTTTCATTTGAATAAGAGTTTATTCTTCAGTTCACAGATGCTTTTACAATTTTAAGGAAATTCCGAAATCAAAAATTTTGTGTTGCACTTAGCAACATTCGAACCCTGTATGTGAATGTGTTCTCAAATTTTCCCTTTGAATTAAATTTCTTACAAACTTCTGTTCAGTCATGCCTTATGAATGGAAGGCCTTGACAAAATAGCTTCTGGATACCTATTACTTCAGTATCGTGCCTGTAGACAAACAAAATATTTCAAATGTATCGTTCTAGCTTGCTTCACATAACACTGACGTACCTACTCGTATTTTAAACTAAATAAGTGTTTCTGTTGCTACATTTTCTAGTTAATTTGGCAGTTCGGCGCTCCAAATGATCGATTTTCGATAAATCAAAGTGGTTTAACTGTCAAAAGCACAAGCACCCAAGGCACTAGCACACACATTGGTATGCACTCGTATCTCTAGAACATACAAAACAAGCAGCTACGAAATTGTAATCATAAGCTAACTACGAGTATTTGCTTGTGGTACGCGTCATGGTGTAATGAAATGATTAAGGCAGAAGGCGGCTGACGCATAATCCAAACCCCCTTCATTTGAAGATATGTGCGGCAATGAAGGGCAAAGGAAATGGCTTTATTGTTTTTTTTTTTATTGAGCATTTTTTTCATGCATACGGTGTGCACGTGCTAACACGCGTAATTGCTCATCTATAGATGTACAATGTAAATATATGTATGTATGTATGTATGTATAAGCTTGTATTTGGGGAATGGTTGGTTAATTGGCAATTGCATGGCAATAATAGCGTTTGTGCTAATTACAATACAGCAAAAGGTAATTAACACTTAATTAAGCCACCCACCCACATCTTTATTTTTATTTGAGAAACAAAGGAAAGCAATTGGTTGCGAAAAATGCGTACGGTGCTTTCTTTATCAAAACAACTCAGACATGTGGAGATTAATTTTTAAAGAGTCTATAACAACACGTATGTGAATATACATACATACTCAACGACTGCAAAGAATTTTAATACTATGTGTACATATGTATGTAAATACCTAGGGAATATATTGCATGTAAAGTGACTTTCGTAAGCAATTAAAATTTCCGAAAATCGAAATTTTTTAGACTTACTACTCTTTGTCTATTTACACAGTGAAAGCAGAAATTTGTATTTGTTATTGGTCGTTTGTGTAATTTAATAATATACTGTTTACTAGTAAATACCCGGCGTGCTTCACTACGTCTTAAACGTATTCGTGTGCTGTTTGATACCCGTATTGTAATACTTTATTTATTCTATCAATTTAATTTAATAAACAGGTGGCAACCCTCCCCAAAAATATTTTCTGCAGTTAACTTTCCTAAACCTCTTAAACTTCAGTTTGATACCCATATTCCAATAATCAATTTATATTATGAATTAAATGAAATTAAAATTTTCAAACAGGTGGTAACCCTAAGCAAAAAATTTTCGGCTGTAAGTTTTCTTAAACCTCTTTCTTTTGATGGCCATATTGAAATTTTTACTTTATCCTATCCATATACTTAGACCCCAATTTTCAAACAGGTAGCAACTCTCTACCTTTTTCTTTCTATATCTAAGTTAGACCTCTAGCAATTTATCGGTGAAAACTGCATTCAATTCCTTGCATTACTTTTCGAGTGGTGCGTGTACAAACATACAGAGAGACAGATAGACAGAAAAAAATTCTGAAAATTGTTGATTTGGCTTCTGTTGCTGAAAAATTAATAATTTTTCTTTAAAATCTATAATGTACGGACATCGGCCTGTTACAATATTTTATATGTATAGATTTTACTAAACGGCCTAGAGCTTGACTGGACAAAGGTTATAATTCCTGGAGATGCCTAGAGATTGAAGGCGAGATATCGACCCAAATAAAAATAAATGGAGCAGCAAAAATTTAATGTTTTATTTAATATATGGCCTAGAGCTAAACAAAGCAGTTATTAAATAACCTAAAACTTTTACCAAAAATGTTAAAATGCGCGCAAAACAGCCACATAACGTATGTATAATGCATTAATATTTGAATATTTCATATCAGGAGAATATATTATTTACAGGTATTTTTGATATTTTATTCAAAAGTTGTAATGTATACTCCTTGTTAACTCTACGTGTTCTTTTATTTGCTCGGAATATCTTCATTTCCTTATATTTTAGCCTCTTCTGCACCCAGTTATATAGTTCTTTTACAAAAATTTTAAATTCTCTTCAGTTACTTTAATTCTATTACATTTCCCCTGAACAATAACTATTGTCCACGCCAAGCGGGTCTGGCGTCCATTAAAGACTCGTCCATTTGGATTGCGACTTGAAAGTGTACAGACGTGTGATATTTTTACTGTGCGGCTAACATTGAAATTTCAGTAATTCTCGTAAAAAGTTTTCTATCCAGCGTAATATTGGAGCATATGTTGTTTCATTACGTTGCGTAGGTGTTTAGTGATCTACTGATTACCTAAACTACCATATTTTGTGGACCACGCGGAGGGTGCTCCGCTAGACAAGGCGCTGCGCTAGACAGGTGCTCCGCTAGACAAGCGTTTCTTTGAATCTAAAGCTTTGGGGAACCAACTGTTTTTCCCAAAGTATTCCTCAATTTTTAGCATTGGTACGTATGAGCTTTTCGATGCTATCCATTTTGAAATATTTNTATAATATTCATTTCACTTCAATTTGTAATATTTTATTCCAAATAAATCTGCGGTTATCAAAAATTTACTGCTGTCAAAAAATATTTAATTTCACACAGCAGATTGGCAAAACTGTCTCACCATAGTAAAAATATTATTCAACAGCTTTCCCCATAGAACTTTGTTACCGATTCACACACGCCCGAATTCCAGAATATGCCTCTTAAATTTTTTTGTTTTTAAATTCATATTTTTCATATGAGACAATGAAATCAGTTCCACTCATGTGGAAATCGTAGAGTTTTTAATTTTATAAATATTGACACAGAATGCGATGGGAGCTTTTACATGATAAAAATCTTGATAAAATTTCTTTACAAATAATTTATCAAGAAAACACAGAATGAGGGAGGTTATATTACATTTACATTGGACCCAAATGCGTGATTTGAAATCAGTCATTTGAAGGCGCATTTCGTTTGACTTCTCATCAATTGAAAACGTAAAACAAAAACAAAATGAATGTAAACAAACACTGCACGCCTTATATTTTTTAACACGTTTTGGATACATAAGAGGCAATTATTCTTTGCATTAACTAAAAATGTGCGAATTTGTGCGTAAATTAACAATTTTTATACACAAATATCAAAGATTTATTTATTACGTTGAGTTTGTTTTGATTTGAAAAATACAAAATGTCAAAAACAAACCAAGCTTTTGGAGAGCTTTTGTTTTGAGTTCATTTTGATTAAATGCGTTGAAATGCCTCATTTTGGAAATGTGAATTTGTATGGAGAAATGCCTGATTTGACTTCGCATTTCAGATTTCTCGCCCAAATGACGCATTTGGGCTCAATGTAAATGTAATATTAGTGTTTTTAAATTGTTAGAATACAAGTACATATGTATGTAGAATCTATCGCGTCCCCTAACCACCTTGGCCATTAGCGTTGTAATGGATTATCAGCATATACCACAAATTTATAGTATTGTAAGTTTGACACATATTAAGAGTAAAAGTTAAAGAAACAATTTAATGAAAAAAGTGGAGTTGTTCGAATGTCGAGAACAGAGTGATTGATATTAGTTATTATTAACGTTATTTTTAAAGAATTCTTGTTTAAAACACACTTACATTCATATGTCTAATTTTGAGCAACAGAAAGAAAATTTCTTTAGAAAAAACTTTTACTAAGCAACGTAAAGAAACAAAAGTCGAAAATAAAAGTTACGAGCAACGAAAAAAATTTTCATTGAGAATAACTGTTATCATGCAACGTAAAAAGAAAAAAAGTTGTAAATAAACATTATGGGCAAGGGAAAAAATTTTGTCTTAGGAATAACACTTACCAGGCAACGTAAAAACAAAAACGTCGAAAATAAAAGTTATGGGCAACGGAAAACATTTTGTCTTGAGAATAACACTCACTGTGCTACGTAAAAGCAGAAAAGTCGAAAATAAAAATTACGAGCGACGGAAAAAAGATTATATTGTGAATAACACTTATAGAGGAGCAAAACTTATTTTGGGTTAAAAATAACTATTATGTAAAGTAAAAAAATCTTATGTATATTTAATTTAATAGTTATGGACCAATTTTTTTTTGATATTCCTTATAACAGTTATGCCTCTGGAAATATGCTCTACATCAGCAGTGCTCAGCCAGTAGCTCAATTGCCTCAGTTGGCTCACAACAACATCACTGTGGCTCACTTTTGTTCACTTACAACAAACACAGAACTCGTGCAAGCACAACACGCGAAATATTCACCGACAAAATCACCGACAAAATTCGATCGACATTCAATTGGCTTACAACAACATCACTGTGGCTCACAAGCGTTGACTCAGCAAAAACTAACGGGACAAAAATCGATCGACATTCATTCACTGCTGCCTCGAGTTGGCTTGCATTTGCTCAGCTGCATGCTTGTATCATTGATTTCTTAGACCCCTTTCAGACACGTGAAGTCTTGCTTTCAAGTCTGCTCGGTTCGTTGGCGAAGGAGGTGAGAAGAGGGGAAAAGTACATTTGTCTTACCTCCTTCGCAATTTCATTCACAGGAGCACTTTTAGCACAATTCATCCTGTTTTGGCACAATCATAAAATATTTTGAAATTTAGCATAAAATGCCAATGTACAAGAAAAATTCACATACCACATTATAGATTAAAAAATTAAAAAAAGTGAAAATTAAAAGCACTAAAAAATTTAAGTAACGCTGAATTCTATTGTTAATATGCAGTACGAACAGTAACTTTTCGCAACAACAAGCTCTTAATTCAGAATTTTTAGAAAGATTCTAAGTTTGCAGTTTTATAGTCCATTAAATAAAAGTGCAAGCTTCTGCAATATCCTGTTGATTTTTGATATTTTTTTTTCTGACGGTGTCATACATTTTCATCCGCTTAAAAAATTTTCGAACACACTTTATATAGAAAAAATGCATAAAATCGAAAACTTGGAATCTCACTATAAATTATGAATTCAAGTTTGTTGTTGCGAACACCTGCTGAATTTTTATAAAAGTTTGAAATGCCGATTTTGGCATATATATGGGGGATATTAAATTATGAATTAGACTTTTATATAAAATCAATCAAAAAATAATCATTTAAAAGAATAGGCGAAACTGGCCAACATGTCTCACTGATATTATTTCGCTTATGGGTTGATATGTACATATATGTGTAAAAATGTCAGAATAGCAATATATCGGTGTATTTCCCCTCCGTAATTGGAATACCGTATAATTTTACTATGAATTTATGTATATAGTATGTCTAGGGAGTCCTTCATAAAATTTATTTACTGTAATAATTTAGGCAATTAATAAATATTATATTACTTCAGTGTATTTTAAAAATATTATTTCGAAAAATATATTCTTCTTAAAAAGGACAGAAAAGAAATTTAATTTTGTAGCACTTTCATCTCCTTTTCGACACTATTTTTGAAAACCATTAGGCACATTTTGAAATTCCATCCCTGATTGGTGGACAGTCTTGCTTAGGTACGTATGTAGTTGTGCTCAAAATGTTTATCGTCGAAAGGAAAACTGGTGTGAATTTTAAACTTCCAACTGTACCAATACTTTATTCAGATTAGCACTAAAAACCAAAAACAAAAAAAATTAAACAAAAATTATCACACTCACATTCAGGACATCAGTGCACCTTTTGCATTCACTCTGAGCCATTACACAACGTCACAAAAAAAATACGAGACAAAATTGTAAATCATGCCAAGCAGCCGATAACCGAATGAACCAAATAAATGACCATTGACACTGACTCGCGCCTACTGACCTGGCGACCGACACATAAGCCAAGTAGTATCGCCACAAATTGCCTGCGCCCGTAATTATCACCAGTAGGAGTACAAATTATTGCAAGCAACTCCAACCAATCGAGCAAGCGACCAAGCGACCAAACAACTTTGTTGTGCTTGCCTTTGTGATACTCACTGGCCTCGGCAAAGTGGAGCTGGGTGCCAATCGATTTGAGGATTTTTTTTTTTGGCAGACGAATTTTTCATTAAGCCATGGCATGGCCAAAGGGCTCCATTGTGAGCGATAGGCCGAGAGAATGGCAGTGCGTCAGAAACAACATCCGTTGGGTCGCGCAGAGTAGATTCACTTCCGCTACCGGATGCAACATGAAAAACAGTTGCAATGGCTGACCAACACATTTATGTATACGTAGTACATGCATGTATGTACATATGTATGTATGTTTGTATGCGAGCGTAGGCGTTGATGGAAAATTGCGCAGATTTGCGTTATTACTGTGCGTTTGTAAATGAGCATAGTTGGTTATGTGCGCAAAGTGTTCTTCTATGTGTATGCGTGTGTTGGTGCAACATGACAAACAGTTGCATGCTGAACGAGTGTATCACATTTCCGGTGCAGGCCAATTCACGCAACCAAAAGAACATAACTACAAAACATGGTAAATGGAGGTTTATATGTATGTACCTACATACCAACTTTTGCGTTTATAAGTATTTACATGTGTACACGTCTACCAAAAATACATAGATGATCTGAAATTTACATACATACGTACGTACGTATGTATACCCACTATTTTCATCAACGCCCACTAGCTTGCAACATGCTCTCTCGAGTGCATTACAAACGACCGTCACGCCCATCTCTGTATACGCATGATTATGTGTATATGTAGATGAGTGTTTGTTTTAACTAAACTTTATCAAACATATACCAATTGTGTGAAGAGACAAATGCTACTGCAGACTAAAGCAACAAAAATTCATTAAATTTAGTTGGCACAAGTTTCCAAGAGTCCACTACTTAACTGGCTGCCCACATTTGATAGATAGAAATGCAGTTGTATGTTGATATGCTTATACATATGGATGCACACGCGCACTTATGTATGTACTTACTTAGCCCTAGATGAAGACCCTACAGAATTTGTCGTTGCCTGAGCTACTGAACCGCCTCTTAGTATGTGGGTTTCGAAGCCTCGCACTGTTAATTTCGTGGTGGAGATGAGGTTGAGACAAATCCCGCTCTGCGCCAATGTCCTGGTACAGGGATAACCATGGGACCTCTTTATAGCCGACAACATACTCGGGGTTTGGATAGCGTCAATGATGGCGACTCAACAGAACTGAAATGGAATATAAACCTAAATCAAATAAAATAATTTCGAGTGTCCTATGGACGGTAAACCGAAACTAGCCCCACTTAGGGGAAACCTTAGTCCGATGAATCCAAAATTCTTTCCCTTAGTCGAGTAGTTGATGGTCTGAACGGCCAGTGCGGCGAACGAAAAGTCTTTTATCGCAGCTACAGAGTCGACCCACCATGGAGCGGATAAATCAGCATCAAAAGGTCTTCGATTACTCGCCGAATTCTATGTTGGGCAAGGAACTTCAGTAATTCGAATGTGGATCCTCTGCAAATGGCACAATGGATTTTTTGGATCTCCATATGACTAACAAAATATAGCATTATAGTGATCAGCAAGTGCATCGGAAGTGCCTGATAACAGAATATTAAGCTATGCGAAAGCACACTAGATTCGATGACTACCAGCTGGTGTGCGGCGCATCCGGTTCCTAAAGGGTTTCGACATAACTTCCATGGGCATAAGTTAATTTTCATTGCAAGCAGTTGTAGAAATGGCAATAGAGAAAACGAAGAAGAAGTCGAATTGGACATTCAATTTGAGGACGAATGGAATCATGACTTTATCGAATTTTCCTTGGGTCTCAGAAGTTTAAAAATCCTGGAGATTTTCTGGAAGTTATATCATAAACTAACCTGCATGGAAGTTATGTCTGATCAGCGTATAAGTTTAGTCAGTTATCCGCTCCTTAGCGGCCAAGGTCCCATAATGGGGAGCTGTACTTCGAAGTATAGCTGAGGGCTGAATCTATAACAGAAATATTCAGGCCAAGAAATTATAGTTCATGAAAAGGAAGGCGGTAAGTATAACCCAGTATAATCCAGTTTTGTTGATATAAACTTATTTCGGAATGTAAATAAATTTCAAAATGTTTAGAGGTACTTTGGAAAGCCATTTCCCGTAAAGTACTTAAAATCGGTATTTCTCAACTTAATACTTTCCTTACATTTTCATTTACTATTTAGTCTTTCTTAGAGCCTGTAATTTTCGGATAAACTGGGTCCTGTTTTAATTGTTTGTGAGTGACCACAGCAAGAACATGTTATGACAAAATTACATTTGTACATAGATATGTATGTATGTACATGTATATATATGCCACAAATGTATTAGCTAAAGTGTGTATAAATACGTGAATAGAGTGCTGTCAATTATTTTCTTATTCTATGCCAATTCGAATAGGTGTAGCACCTAGTATCATATACATATGTTGTTGTTGGTGTTTCGCTTCAAATTTGAGTATAGAGATAACTGCTTTAAAACAACCTAAACTAAAGGTTTTTTTTTTTACTCAACAGCTACTGTATTTCATCATCACAAAAGCACATTCAATCCGGCATACGGCACAATTCACATCTACACTTTATACAAATTGATTTTTAGCCTAGCTGTAGAATGCTTTTGTCTGTTCGTGCAAATATGCAATATCCTGTATGGGATGAATGAGTGTAAAAAAGTTGAAGCTGTTGCTGAAGTAACAAATATTGTACTTCCTCATCTGAGTACAGAACAGTTGAGTTATGTGTGTACTTATGTAAGTATATACGCATGAATTCAGATATGTGAATTCAATAACTATTTAAGATTTTGTGTTGGACGTAATCACAAATTGGTGTGAACTAGGGCGGGTCGAAAAAAAAAAAAAATGTTTGATACGGAAGTTGTACAGGTCTTAAAACGAACTATTTAACCCCTTATTTTAGAAAAGAAATCTGTTACTCTGCGACAATATCTGAAGTCCGATTTTATAAATTTTTCCGGAACTTATTTCGTATCATTGAATCATAAAAAAATAAAATGCGCAAATTAAAAGTAAGTAACATCAATATTTTATTCAATTGATCTTCATTACCTACTTAATTTATTCATTGATTAAAATATATGTACTTACTTCAATGACACTAAAAATCGTTAAAAAAAAATACTTAAAAAATCTACCGAGCTTGCCGATGGGCTTTCACTTTTTGGTCCACACATTCTTTACAAATCGCTGCCAAATTTTTTAAATAGGAACAAATTTTCACTCTTGTCGCAACTGTGTTGGATTACAATTTAAAGCCTTGTGCTTATATGTATTATGTAGCTCCATTGACCTAGTTTACCTTTACATACGTACGTCGATTTGCGGAAGCATCGAACAGCAAATAACACAAATCCACTATGCCTTAACTTACAATGTTTGCATGCAAGCAGGAAAGATAAGGCAATTTTTTTTTTCCAATGTTGCTAGTCGGCCTTAGGCGTTTCGAACACCAGCATATGCAGCAAAAGGAAAACCACACAAGAATTGTGGCTTCAAAGAAGAACTGCAAAAAAAGGCAAACACTGATACAAATAAACCAAACGTACTTGTGGATGCAACGAAGGTGGCAATTATGTGCATATCAGAAACCAATTACGGTACTAATCGGACATTTTTTCACTAAACTACTTTTACCAAGCAAGTTGGAGAAATGCAAAATTTTTTACTTGTAGACCAAGACGAATACATCTGTATATCAAAACATATTACAGTAGGATCATGATAGCATAGGCGCCCTTAAAATTTAACTTCGAACTAAGAAATTGAAGTGAAACGACTATGCACCGTGCAAAAATACTTCTGATTTATAAAACGTTTAAAATCTATGATATCGAGGGCTTATATTCAATACCCACTATCTGCAGTTTTCACAAAATCTACTGTTAAGGTGTCATACAAACCTTACATGGATCAGCCTGGCGGACGGAGTGCTTTTCAATATATTTGAGAATAAAGTCTTGAACCCCATCATAGTGTACCCTCTAAAGCCATCAACCATATTCGATCGTCGTCCCATCAGTCAGTGAGGTTGAGGAGGACTTCATGAACGAAATTTTAAGGGCGAAGTCATAATTGAGTAATACATAAATAGGGTCGCTAAAAAACAACGACCACAAAAGAAAGTTGCAGTAATGGCTTTAAAAAGGACCAAAACGAGCCCAATCTGGATTCGATGATTGGCTGAGATCGCAAAAGAGTGGAAAGTCCCGGGTATCATAAGCAATGACATTGGAGAAGGCAGAATCGGAATACACGGATGTAAGTTAGTTCGACTCGTTTTGACAGCAACACAAGTGAAAAAGGCCAATCAAAATCCGAAATAGCGTATTATAGGTCTACATAGGAAATCGTAAGAAAGTAACTGCTGCACGAGATAAACCATCTTCGTCTAAAGTTTAATCGAGGTGGACGACATGGAAATAGTTAAGCGCACGATTGCGCCGGCTTGGACATATTGTACGCAAAGATGGCGACGCTCCGGTGAAACGATTCTTTGCTCCGCTCACATGGCACAGCGAAAGTAAGGGCGTCCAGAAGGCAGAAGGAGCTGTCGCACTTGGGATGTACAGCTGGCGCAAATCCGCGTGGTTTCGGCCCACACCGATAAATGGTTTTAAAGCCAAATAAGAAGAAGAAGATTTCAAGATAGCCGACATCTCCAGATGCAGGGTCGTACTTAAAGCTTACGATATTGTCCAAAACTAACTATTCAAAAATAGTACTTCCCCTTTTCACTCAAAACTTAATCTCTACTTGATAATACACGATACTAAAAAAAAAAATTCAATATCCTATCCAAATGCACACCAAATCACGTACTCTCATACGAACTATTGTTCATCCACATGTACGTAAACCCCAATTAAATGTCGAAAATCACAAAAGCACGAGAACCTCTAAAGCCAACAGCCATTAAAAGTACAAATGACCGCAAAAATTGACCACAAAGTGGATAGAATGTAGAAAATGGAAAGCGTGGAAGGAAGCAAGGCAAAGCAAGATGAGCAAATGGAATGATACAAATGCATTCAAACACACATACACACGTACATGCATGACACGTAGATGTGAGCTGAGTAAATATAAGTACTCTTCCAAGCAAACAATAGACCAAAAAATCAAAGTGCAAAGCATTGCAAACTGTTGAAGTATTCAATTGAAGGTGGAAGGTAACCAGACCAAACGGCAAATAATGTCGACACTAATTTAATTACGAAAACGCAAAAGTGTCGAGGCTTTTTTAGCCAAGTGCCAAAGATTGTTGCACACTGCGATTGCCATAGACTAAATGCAGGCGAACAACAAAACAAAAAAAAAAAAAAACTAAAATTAGAGGCAGAAGGAGCAAGCAGCGAGTGGCAACGATTGCAAAGGATCAAAACAGAAGAAGCAGATTACAATGGAAAAGCAAATGTGAATTGTTTTTGCCACAAAAATGTGCACTCAAATCGAATGAAAGCAAAGGCGGTGAAAAGGTTAAAAATGGAGCAAATACTATGTAGTAAAAACTGAGCTGCTGTTAAGTGCGGGTGACAACAAGTTAACGTAAGCGCTGCATCGTATGTATCTAGAAGAGAAGTTGCATAGAAATACTGTCTAGTGAATGCGGCAGCAGCCACTGAAGTAACTAACCACTTGCTTGCTTGCTTGCTTGGGTTTATGTCGGATAACCGAGTTGTGCTACTTTTGCTTTGTCGGTTGAGTAATTGAGCGAAATTACCGCGTTGAAAGCCGCTGTCACTCGCTGTCACTCGCTGTCCTCCCCCCTTTTGCCAGAGCTCCTATTTTTTGTATGACATTTAATTGAACGATTTTAGGTAACCAGTAGCAAGATGAGTTTAATTGAACTGGAATTATTTAAGTTGCACTAGACTTTTTGTTAAATCGACGACGATTTTAGAATGTGGTTTAAGAAAAAGGTTAAGTTATTTAGAAGAGAACGAGGCTAAGGAAAACGCTTCTTGGTTTTACAATCAAGAATCCATGTTTTTTGTAAATTTTCTAATACTTTTTACATTTATAACCTTTTCAAATTGGAAAATTACACGTTCGAAATATTTAGTTAGCTAGTGAATTCCAATATCTGTTTTTATAAGATTTTCGACGAGACTTCGATGAACTTAATTGGACATAATATACTCGTTCTGGTCTAGAAGAGGGCTAAAATCATTTTTGCCTTGGAAAAGTTCTGCAGCAAACGGTACCAGCCTTTTATGTTCCAAAACCGTGGAGGATACTGTGATTTCATAAATTTTCAAAGCTTGTTGAAGTGAATTTGCTCTGTGTCATTCTCTTGATGTAGAAGAGCCCTTTTAGCAATGGGGACGTAAGTTGTCCCCAAATGCGATGCTGCACAGCAGAATGATTTCAACAAAATTGGAAAGCCATATACCAATGGCAAACATTAGTACGGGCACACCACAGGGTGGAGTGATTTCGTTACCTTTGTGACTTCCCACTTTAACTCTCTACTGTTCAAATTCAAAGAGAGGATATGGGAGGAACTTGAAGGGGAGTATATTGAAGGGGTTATTTCATCTGTGGTGAATAATACCATGGAAACAACTATAGGTATGGTATTATGATGGCTGTGTTCTGTGAGTAAATCCAGAAAAAATAGGACAAATCGTCGGCTTAGTGGAAGTTCGAATTATCACGGCAGCCGGTTTGAAATCACCCTGTCTCAGCAAATGATAAACACCCTAACTCGGCTGCCGCTTTGAGAACGCCCTATCTCAATATAAATTCAATATATTGGTAGCTCAGATAAGGCATTTTTAAACCAATTGCAGAAAAATAATAAAGATTAGTTATTATCTGGATGAGTTAATTATCAGGGAGCTATGTATATAAGTTGAAGAATAAGCATGTAGGTGTCAGTAAATAAACGAGTGTTGCTTTTATGTGGTATCTTAGTCCTAAATTTATGCACTGGCTGTACACAGCAGTACTTCGGATCTTAAATTTATAATCTTAGAAGACCGCATATTGCCAGGACAAAAGTGGTAGTGAGAACTTGCCTTACGGATGCTCTCAATACCCACGCATCGTCAATATACACAGCGTTTTGCTACAAACCCGCACAGATTGTACATCACTACAGTGTCTGCTTTAAGATTTCTTCATAGCTGTCCAAGTTAAGACGGAACACCGATTACACACAACTGAAAATATATTCCTCAGTCACTTCGGGATCCTTCTTTTATCTGTAAATCGATTAAACGTTTTCTCTGAATCCTTGGTAGCAAGAAAATCAACGCAACAGCCTGAATAATAGAAAGATCCCTGAAAGATATTGAGCCGATCTTCGATAAACATGCGGCGGTGTTTTCGCTTCAACCACAGACAAACAAGCACTCGCATAAATGAACGAGTTTGACCGGCGCTTTGGTCAGCATAGACTTCATCGCATCGCAATTGGGCTTGTTGCACATTCCCGAAGATGCACTTGCTGTTAAATTAGACATGGAGGATTCAAACTTGGCCTCGATCGAGAACCGTATTTTACACTCAATCGCAACCAATGACAGGAAGTCTAAAGAAAAAGGTCTAAGGTGGAAAATGGCGTCAACCAAAAGAACACACAAACCATTTCGAAAATTTAGATCTGAGGTTGCTAGGATATTAGCGTGATTTACTGGACATTGGCCAGTTGGCACCCACGCTGCGAGTGCCTTAAAATTATTTTTAGCCGTTACGCCTTACGCCCTCCTACAGAAATAAGAATATAACAATTCCTGCATTCCTACCGATCTTTTTGAACCACAAGTTTTCATAAATATTAAATGAAAAAATAACAAATATGTTTATATTAACATCATTCTGCTACCTAAACTATACAAAAAATGCCCAGAGAACAATTTCACTTGCTCGACTTCATTCAATCCGTTCCTTGTTGTTCCCACGCGATTTCCAGCAAATCTTTTTTTGGACATACAAACATACATACATAAGAGTGCATATGCACATATGTACACATCTTTGTATTACATAAGCATACGCACTTGATATAGTAAGCGTACTCTCGACTATCAAAACTATAAACCAAAAGCTCAACCGCGCCAACAGCAAACGTGCCATTAAATCTGTACGACAGAAGAACATCACCCACGTCAGCTACATACATACATACATACATACATATATACAACAAGAATACAAAAGAACAATCAAGCAAAAAACCAACAAGATCAAGTCGAGGAGGCAACCAAAAAACATTCAGCCAGTCAGGCATCCACCAAACCAATGGAATTTTTATGCGAACTTTATGGCTTAGAAATGTGAAATTGCATTTTGATTTTTTGTCGATGCTCACTCACACATGCAGCCACAAACAATTGCACACACTCACTTGACCGACGAATTACTGTATATGCGAGCGCCTGTATCAGGATACAAACATAAATACATATATACAGAGGTAGATATGTGACTCCTTCAATCCATTCAGTTGCCGAATTGCTGTACTGTTGTCGGCATTGGCGTAGTTTTTCATAGTTTTTCTTTCGTCATACCGAAAATAGTTACCGAAAAGTAGCGCCAACAAACGGTGTGGCATGTATGTACATGTTTATGTTGGTATGCTCTGAAGAGAGTGCGGCAGCGAGAGTGTAGAAATAATGCATATTACGCATACCCTCGTGGTACACATATCCTTACAGCTGGTCTGTCACCCAAAAGTAATCTCAGCCGTGACTTCTATACGCGTGCAAATGTGTAAGTGGATTTTTGGCGTACTCGTGTAAATTTGAGAGTGATGCGATTGAGTTTTGGGTAGAGCGAGTAGATGGGAGCGCATGATGAGTTCCCCCCTTATCGGTTGGCAAAAACTATTCTCAAAGATTTACGATGGAACTCGTTTGAAACTTTTTGATTTTTCCAAAAGTAACAACAACTACAGCAGCGCAAACCAAAATATATAGAGCAAAACTGTGAGGGATAAGTCAACCGTAATGGGAAAAAGAGTTAATGCAACCGATGTATGACTGGCGGATTGTTGAAAGGCGGCTGAATTTGAGTTGATTTTTGAAATTTTGCACCATGCAAAACTAGTAAAAAGTATAAAATACTAAAAGTTCAAAATAATTTTCACTGACCTAAAAACAAAAGCGAGTGACGCTTTGGGTTCCAAAATGTAATCTAAGTTTTCTTAAAAATTGGCGCAATTTTTGAGAAAAGTATTTCATTCTAATCTAAATATATTAATTTATTAGCAGCCACTTAATGATGATAATATTTTGGCGCTTACACTTTTGTCAAGTGTATGGCCGAGCTTCTCCTTTGGTTTGTGATTTGCGTATTGATATTGTTACAACAAGTCCTATGGACTGGTAGTATGCACCACTAACCCCACTCAGCCACAGCGGCCTCAATGATATACCTTTTTTTAAATCCGTCACCTAGTGAATTGTTCGTGGTACACTTTACGTGGCCTTACCCGTTGAGATTTAGATACAACAGCTATAATTTACAAAAACACATATTTGTAGATACATATATATATACATATGTATGTACACATTTTTACTCACAGCCCCATGCCATAACTAAAAACCTCTACCCTCTATCAATCTCGCAGTCTGCTGCTTTCTAGCAATTTTATGTGGGCCAAAGCCATTAACGTCCAACTAAATTGACAAATTGTAATAAAACACATATATGAAAATTTATTAATGGGTGTATTGTGAATAGTTTTAACTAGTTAATCTCACTTGTTCGCAAATAGAAATCTTGTGCAATTTTCTGGCAATGCGTCAGTCGTAATAACTTTTGTTCTGAAAAAAAAAATGTTTTTCGAGAAAGTTTTACTATCTTACAAAACTATTTTCAAGGCGTTGGTTCTTGGCTTTCCCACGAATTATGCAATCCCACTCTAGATGTATGAAATCAAATATTTTCCAGGATATCAACAATGTGCCCATTTTCTTCTTCCTTGTTGAACTTTTTTCTCATTCTTCTACATATCATATATATGTATGTATATAGACTATCAATATGTTATTTCGGTTCGTTATTTTTTTGTTTAGGTGATTATAAAATACATATGTGTGAATTTTCCTACGTAAATTTGTTTTCGAAGACCAACACTTGATCGCAGCTCCATATTGGATTGGTGGCCCAAGATTTTAATAATGTGCTACATATTCTGCCATACATTTTCTTTCTAGGTTTGCTTATAGCTTACCCAGTAGGTACTTGTTGCTCTCAACCGCAATTCATGTAATATTCGAAGCTATTTATAAGTAAATGAAATTCACCGAAGCCAGCATTCACATGTTTTTATTTATTGTTGCTTCTCCATTTACACAGAGATATCGATGCCAATCAGCTCAAGTTTTCTTCGAATTAAGACCTACTTTGTTTACTTCCCATTTTTTTGAAATTCTTTTGTGTAACAGATGTATTTAGTAGAGACTTTTATCGAAAGATGCCTACTTAGCTTACTTTCACTTCAGTGTTGTTCGTTCTGTTTACATGCAAAACTAATTGCCTAGTAATAATGTCTAAAAAATGAGGTAATTTGACTTACGTAGATCACTAACACATCCACTTTCTTGATTTTCATAGTATCCATCTTATTGTGCTAGTTTAGATGCTTACCCATTGCATACCGCAAGGCGCACAAATATTTAAACTCTTTACGAGCGCATAAAGTAGACCTTTTTTTTTTTAATACTACTGAGTGCTATGCAACAACATATTGACAGTATTCGCTGCTTTAAACAATAGCAACAAGGCGAGCAGAACAGCGGCAATGTTGAAGTGCTCGTGAACTATGTACGCTATGTATGAGGATATAATACAAATTAAATGCAAAAAAGGAATGCACTGTGAGAATCTACATATCAAATGGGTACAGTGTACTTACGTATACATACATATGTGTTACTTCTCTGAGCGTGTATGGGTGAGCGTATGAATGCGAAATGTAAAATAGTTCAACAACTTTATTATGATTTTCACTGTACCACAACAACACAAACAGTGTAAGGAAAAGTCGGTATATTTAGTTATGAATACGTGTATATATATGTATGTATTTATATAAGTAGTAGTAGTTGGACGTGTGTAGTTAGTTAGGTATAAACATGTTAATATGTGCCGCCTACATATGCAATAGGCGATTCTGAGAACAAGTGCAACAGAACACACAAAACAATAGAAACATTGAGATTGGAAACAAAGCAAGTACTTATAAAGAGAAATAAGTAGATGGATAAGTTGAAAAGGCGATTACTTAGCAAAGCAAACAATAAAATAGAATGGGTTAAACTGCTTGCGTAAATAAAAAAATATATAAGCGCACAAACAATCGGTGTCTGATGGAGTTTTGGTCCTAATTTTTGAAGTTAATGTGGAAATTATCTTACTTCTTACTGATCTTATAAATGTGAAAGTTTGTATGTTAGAGAGCTTGGTTGTTTGTGGCTCAATTACGTGAACACGACTGAACAGATTTGCAACAAACTTCGCGCGAGGATAGTTTATAATCTAGATTAAAAAAAAAATTAAGTGCGCCTGGGCCACACTGTAGAAGTAAAACTTAGGTTACTTATCTATCTTTACATACACACATCTGCCTTTCTTAAGGTTATATTTTTCGCTTTTTTTCTATCAATGTAGATCCCTACCTCTAGCACTGTTCGTTTTAATAACATTCATGTTATTCTGTTTTTCCATTATTTTCATACTATATCGATATAACGTCCATCAAAATATCGATGACAAAATCGAAGACAAATCCGATAAAAATTTCAATAGCAACATCGATAATACCATTGGTAGCTAAATCGATTAGAAAATCAATAAAAATACCGATAACAAAATCGATAAATATGGATAACAAAATCGACAAATATCGATAAAAAAATCGATAAATATCGATAACAAAATCGATAAATATCGATAGCAAAATCGATTTATATCGATAACATAATCAATAAATATCGCTAAAAAAATCGATAGCAATATCGATAAATATCGATAATAAAATCGATAAATATTGATAACAAAATCGATAAATATCGATAACAAAATCGATTTATATCGATAACAAAATCGATGAATATCGATAACATAATCAATAAATATCGCTAACAAAATCGATAAATATCGTTTACAAAATCGATGGATATCGATAACAAAATCGATAAGAATCGATAACAAAATCGAGAACCAAATCTATAACAAAATCGATAAACATCGCTAACAAAGGCGATAATTATCGAGAACAAAATTTATAAAAATCGATAACGAAATCGATAATTATCGATACCAAAATTGATGAATATCGATAACAAAATCGATGAATATCGATAACAAATTCGGTAAAAATCGATAAATATCGATAATAAAACCGATAAAATATCGATTATTTAATCGATAAGTATCGAGAATCTCGAAAATCTCTAAAATTCCCAAATAGTTCCCAAATTGAGTCTCTGTGTCTCTTTCTATATCCTTTCCTCTTTAATTACCTTTATTTTAATCTTTCTTCCCCTATCTTCATCTTTACTTTTATCCGTATCCTCATCCTCATCTTTGCTTTTACTTTTATGTTTATCATTTTCTTCATCAACATATTCCCCTTCACCTTTGCCCTTATATATATAAATAAAGTGTTTAAATTTAATTTATTTTGGAACGAATTTCCGTCATCCCTTGTCAAGTTTGGTTTACAGACAAACCGGTTTCGGCGTTGTGCCATCTTCAGTGTCATTTTTAATTTTTTTTTTGTTGTTGTTTGTTGTTTTTTTTCATTTGTTTAAATTTACTTGGCCTTCGTTTTTACCTTTATCTTTACACATCTTTCTTTTTGTTTTTGTTTTTATTTTTACCTTTGCCTTTATAATTTTCTTTATCTATGTACGTGCTCACCTTTACTTTCATTCTTGTATTGTTATTTCTAAGTGTTATCCTCTAACCTTTAATTAGCAAGTTTTTGTTAAGTTCATACCAAATGCATACACAGAAGAAGTACTTGTTTCAGCCCCAACCATTTCCGTTGCACCATTTCCATTGCATCATTTCCGTTGCATCATTTCCGTTGCACCATTTCCGTATGCAGTTTCCGCTGAATTTGCCAATTTATTCCCACCCAACCAGCCGCCGCTAAAGAAGTTTCACTTCAATAAGCTACCCCTTCTGTGAAGTATTCTCAATGTTCAATCAAATAATTCAATACGAAAATTGAATGAAAAGCGTGAAATGTCTGCCTTCATTACAATGGCTTGCCAGTAGATGATATTTTGTGTACGAAGACCAATCCTACACAAGTTATTTGGGCAAGCTCGCGTGGGTTGATAAACGGTTTCACTGCTTCCGAACGTGTATTTTGTATTTAGTACATGTGGATGACGAAAAGGTCGTTCGGCAAAAATACCGTCCAACTTGGAGCTCATGGGTGGGCATACAGAGGGACAGGGATGGGCGTTTTTGAATGAATTACACTAGGTAAGCAATTTTCCCAGAATATTTTCATTTTAAATTTACACTGCGAACGAAAAAAAAATTCAAACTTTAACATGGAAAATGTTATCCATACGCCATGTACAAAGCAGTATGACCGAGTGGGGCCAAGTACGATGTGGCGTATCATTAGTTCTTGGCCCTTCTTCATACAAAAAATTATTGAACTTTTTCATTAAACCATAAAAAACTTGTTTATTTATCCATAGCTAGAAGTAGATTTTTTTGCAAAATAATAAGCTTTAATTCAAATAAAAAAAGGATTTATTATTTTTTCCTTGTTAAAGTTTGAATATTTTTTTTCATAAAAATGAAAGTATCTTGGGAAAATTACCTATTCTGAAAAAACGGTACACGGCGTTTTTTATGCGTAGCTTCAAAATTTGAGATTTTCTTTCCAGTTTCATTATTCAAATAAAAAAATACAAGTGCGTGATGAACGCTAAACCACCACCGTTATCTCGCTTGCGATCTCGACGGTGCACACCGTAGTCACAATTTTCAGTTCCTGTGCAGCTTCGTCTCTTGGCCGCATCCATCAATATTCGAAGTCGACGCATGAAGACGTTTATGTCCACAATCTTTCTCTGAAGTCTGTTGCAGTTGATCTGTACTAAATATCTTCGTGTGCCGTGGAAGACTGATCGCAATATGGGCTGTGAGTGAGTTGTGGTGTTGGTGTTACCTGCCGGCCAATTGTTGAGTGTGCTGTTTTTGGGGGCTTCCTTGTGGTAGTAGTAGACTGCAAGGGTTTCCCGGTGGTGCAGTACAACAAGGGCCCTCGAAGTTGCTCTTCCAATCTAGCGTGGGCACAGTCCTGAACATGCCCTAAAGTGACACCAGCCAAGGCAGGAATTTCTGATGACAAACTTGGTGAAATTAGACACTTTGGACTTAACGGCAATGTGAATTCATGTAAATCTGAAAATATGAGGGACATGCAACAAGATGTTGCATACTGTTAGGCGTGGCTTCTATTCTTTAAAAAATAGCGATAGCGAATGTTGTAACACCAACAAATTTATTACTTTTGCGAATGAGCAGAGCAGGTTTAGTCGAATTTTTTTTTTAAGAACTATTTATTTCTAAAAAGAAGGAAAAATTATCAAATAGAAAAGAAAAATTACTTGATTTAGCAACTGCGCAAGAGCAGCTAGTTATTAAATACCTTAAAGGATAACAAAGTTTGATGACTTTACTTGTCATTAATACGTGGACTACCTATTTATAGCAACCATTTAAATAGGCCTCAAAATATTATGTTTACACGCCATACCGCAAATTTTTTTCCATACAGTCGTAAATGCAAACTAATATACTTGCATGTACGCACACATACATTCATACATACATAAATATGCTAACATTGTATGTATGTGCATAATTCGTGCTGGCGCTGAAGCTTGATATACTCTCGCACTTCTGTACTTCTACTCCTGTGTGCAGATTAAAATTGCGAGAGGGAGCGAGCAAAAAAATGAAATCCTTGAAACCACTTGCAACCCACTTGAAATTTTTAATTTTTCCCCACAAAAGCCGCACTCGACGCAACAGCCGCGACCACAACGCAAGCGACAGCGACACAACAGCGTAGATATGCAATGCTGGCGGAGTAAAATATGAAGACGGAAGCGGAGGCATAGCTTACTAACTATTTATGAGTGCGCATGGGCGCGGTAGGGCGTCTGAGGCGCCGGCAGTCAGCGGAGACGACACTAACCGCAATGTTGTGATGCGGCTGTCATTGCTGCAACATTGCGATGTGCAACGACAGCGAAATTTCTGTGGTGCAACGTGCAGCGCTCGGTGTTGCCTGGCGCAGTTTTGCGCAGAGGCGTTGCCGTTCGACTGCATGGAATTGCATACCAAGAAAATGTCTACATATATATATTTGCACAAAAACACTCTTCGCAAAGCGCTGCATGCACCTACGTGAAAGTGTGTGTGTGTGTATGTGTGTGACTGCATATGGATTTTCATATACAAAATGGCAAAGTATTAACTCAGATAGAGCTATGGGAAAAACAGCAAGAGCAACAGCACCAACCAACTACGAACAATAAGCAACCGCCAAGTGGAAGTGGTTGTTGTACTCGTAGATATGTTGTATCTTTTACATTTGCACTGGTTGTAGGCGTAGCAACAAAGCAACATGCAGTACATCTGCAAAAAAAAACATGAAAAAAAACAAGCATAACTATTCGCAGATATTAAACTGAGCCGCTCGTAGTATGCGAAAATAAAACATGGCTTGTTGGCGTTGAAATACATTCATTTCTTGTGCTCATTTTGCATTTGTGAACTTTATTAATAAAGACGCAAACATTATGCACACACACTTAGCAACAGC
>NW_016158611.1:82746-120426 GCF_001687245.7 Rhagoletis zephyria
GAAAAGATATGAACTGCTGCCGTTTAAATGTTTCCTTAGTTACATCTTCTTTCATTATTCGCTAACACCAACGACAACACTTTTTAGCGAATTTTAGATTTCTTCAACGCAACTTTTCGCACTTAGTTGAACATGGCTGGGCACACGGTGGGAGTTGCTTTAATTATGGCACACTATTGGTTGACCTTCTCAGATGTCGTGGCTTATTCAAATGGTATTTATGTACTCTCGTACATACATAGATATACATACGAATATTTATGCTTGCATCTACAGTGAGGAGTTACTGTTGGATGGAATACAAAATTAAGAACTTGCGAAGGCATAGACGCCTTCTTCCCTTACCTACTTATAATTACGTTTTTCTTGGTCCCGGTGTTTTATGCGAGAAATGGCGAGGAGGCAGATAAAAAAAAGCGAAATTAATTGCTGGCAGACTAGCAAACCCTGTTACGGAAAACCAACTATGTTAATACGAATGTATGTATGTATGTATGTTCAAGCAACCACCGACATGGCGTATACGTAACCATGGCAAAAAGTAAGCAGAATGCACGGCGCCTTAGCGCTGGTAAGCTTAGCGCAGATACGATATATTTTTACACAAATATGTACATTCATACATTGCCTTACGTAGTAGCACAATAATAACTGCAGCTAGTAATAAATAAATATAGCTGTGAGATACTTACAGGTCTATTCTGCACGCTACCGAACACTTTGTAACGGAAAATCTTATTACCAATAAATGTTACCAGTTCTTGACACCGCGATTCTAGGTACGTTGATAATACAGTTAAAATATTCAGCAATTCAGCTATGAAGTACGGGTAACAAAATTTACTTGTTACAATAGTACACAGAAAGCGAAAAGGTTTTGAGCAGCGCAGAATAGACAGCAGCGAGTTGGTGGAGGAAAATTGAATATCAAATGCGGGGACGATGTGGCATCCAACAGAAAAATTTACATCAGTTATGCTGTAATAATTACTTGTACGTTACTTTTCATTGTTTTTAATATATCGAGGGTTCTCTGCAAAAAAGGCAGAGCTTCTGTTATGCGTCTTATGTCTCTAATAATTGTCTAATCTATGTCTTATCCTTACTAAAGTAAGTACTAAAGATTATTAAGATATGTCGAAAGCATTAGGCATCGATTAGGTGCAGATTAGAGATATTATAATACACTTATTATTATAAAGGGCTTTGCGTTTTTGAATTTTGAGATGTGTCATTGCAGAGGACCGTCGATATATACAATACAATTTGGAAACCTTTTTTCATCTAAATATGAAATGAACATAAACTAAGATATTTTTTCGTGGTTTAAATTGTGGTCATTATTGTTTTGCTCATTTAAAAATTGGGCACACTTTTTGGTAATTTAATAACTGAAAAAATGTTTTGGACATACATTTTTGATCACTTAAAAACTATATATGATTTTTTGGATATATATGTATACATTTTAGATAATTTAGAAAAAGGTTTATGACAATATCAAAATTTCACATATTTTTTGTAACTGAAATTCGTACATATATTTTTGGCAATTAAATTTTTTAACAGTATTATTTCGTCACTCGAAAGCTGGACTTCAAATATTCGTAGTTTCATAACTGCACATAAATTTTTTTTAAAATATTTTTTTTTTTATTTTAAAACTACCTTTACAAGAAGTCATAAAATTTCGAAAGATGGATAAAATATAAAAAATATATCCAGCTGTTAAATAACACATATTACGGGATTTTTTTTTTGGAAGCGTATTTTATACGAGGCTGAGAAATATTTAACACTTTTAACGCTTCCACAGAGAATAATTAAATCTTATAATAAAAATAAAACTTTTAATAAAAATTATAACTTTTAATTAAAAAGGAAAGTCTCTTTCATTTATTTGCTAGAAAAAATATATACTAACAGCACTTCTTTTCCGTTTAATCTCTTCGACATGGTTTAACAATTTTTAACTTCATATCTTTTTTTTAATTTACAGGTCCATTTAAGTTTTAGCGCTGAAGGAAGAATCTTAAAAAATTTACATTTTTAAGTTGTGAAAACCCCTTTAAAACCAAATAAGTTATGTCATTAATACGCACCAAAATACACAGAATTTGCAGCAGAAATTATTTATTAATTTTTCTTTTTATGTTTAAACTATAAATACTTTAAAACTCGTTGAACATCTTGTAAATCGACTAAATATATAATACACAATTAAATGTTTCTACATTTGTCGGTGTCAGCGAGATCCTTAAAGGAATAAGTGATGAAGTTGATTTATTTCAGGCAGTTGTGTGGATAATAGTTATAGTAAACAGTCAATTTAAAATGAAAATAAATTAGTCGAACATAAACTGTTTCTTAATTAAACAAAAAATCGAATTAAATTTTAAAACAGCATTGCTTTAACTATTAACAGCAAATTCTCACAATCTTCAGATTTTAATTCCATTTTTGTCAACTGTGGCACAGTTAGTTTTCATCAACTTCGCTCACAGCAATTTGCAACATTTTCATTTCATTTTAATTGCAATTTAAAATAAAATCAAAATACCAAAAATCCTCAAGGGTAGCGCATAATCTACCAGAAAATTGCTCAAACTGGAGTTTGCTGCCACGAGGCCTCCTTCATTTGTAAGCATTTTTCCTCTGTACTTATATACATACACACACACACATAAATATGTACGCTTGTTAAGAAAGTCACTCGCTCTGCAGTTGACAATGTTTTGTTGTCTTTAAACGTTGTACATTTTATAAACGCGCCAGTTAAGCTGCATGTGCACGCACACACAAACATACTTCCCTCTTTTTGCAGCTACCCTGTTGGCAACTCAAGCCTGTGTTTCTTCACTAATTGTTACTGACGGCAATGTTTTTACTTATTAAAATATGCACTTTTTTCATTTGTGTTTCACTTTCAACACTACAATCAAAAGCTTGGATAAATATATGTATGTAAATGTTATTATGTCTATATTAATACACGATAATATTGCCCTACTGTTTTTAGCAGAATTTGAGTGAATGTGTCCTAATCCATAGCTGGTGGCCTCAATGAGATTTCAAGGCGTTGCTCATACGCCCCGTCGGTTTGTTCGATTAGTGCAACGAAAGTTTCGATGCCAAGGGGCAAGTAAGATTGTGCAATTAGCTGAAGGCCTCATTTTCATTACAAATATATTAATATATATGTATACGCATGCGTATGTGCTATATTTAGTATGAACGAATATCAGGGCTGCAGCTAAAAGTGTAAATATTGGAAATGCAATAATGCAAATAATGAACCAAAAGTTGTGCCACATGAATATCTAAATATCCTTCGTGATTTGCTGATATCTCATTCTCCAACTTATCATCGGTATACTTTTGCATAAGCGGGCCAAAAGCCGTCCTAAATATGACTTTGCATAATTATAATTTAAATTTATTTAGTTCATTTTTTTTAGTCTACGGAAATTAGTACTCTTACAGACTATTATTTAAATTTTAAATTTATTTCCATAATATATTAATTAAAGATTCTAAAAAGATTCAGTTTGAAACTACATTTGTTATCAGTAAAATTTTTAAAAGTGAGGCTCGGGAATTGCAAAGCTTTATAATTCTGGCTATTGGCTTTTTATTTGCATAGAAGTTTCTGTATGCAGCCTCAATTAAAAGCTTAAAGCTACGTAATTGTGAAGTTGGTTCATTCGTTTTCAAGACATCGGGAATTTATTGGTATTCTGTGCCTCCGGTAAGCAAACATTATCGATTGGAAAGATCTCCTGTCCGACTGTGCTTGCAGGCGCAGCAATTTCGTTCTTGACTCGTAACACAGCATACCATTGAAAGTATCGCTAGCGACGCCATCGGATGTACCCAGGGATCTAAAATGTCAGGTACCTTCTCAAGCATACTACGACGAACGATACATATAGATATTTCAGAGTAAAAAGGACCCTACAACTTTTGCTTTGTAAACCCTGCTATTGAATATGCTTTGCTAAAAATGTAGTCTACGTGCGATGAGAACGCTAGGTTGCTATGAGAGATGATCTCTAAGTCTTTGACTTCATGTTTTCGAAGTAAAGTGCTGTCTCCTAAGGTATAATTGAATATTTGGCTAAACATGACTCCCATACGGGATGTTAAATTTATAAAAGAGTTTGATTTTATGGAGCTGATTCTTTCTACCCACTTCCGATTAGTCATGAAGTTTTTAAAGAATTTGTGAAGTGAGCCAGTGATACCGTATTTACAATTCGTTATTGGAACTAGGCTTGAGGTTAGAAATGACAACTTCTACATCTTCTTTTTTTATAAAGCTTCCGCAGAATATGAATCAACTATCTAATTATCCACAACTAATTATTCGGGAAATATGGTTCAAGGAATCCTTATTTTGGACAAATGAAATCGGAGGCCACCCTGGTGTTGGTTAATAATATCGTCTTTGTATTGTATACCCTTATCACTTTTGAATGGAAGAAATTTCATTCCAAACAGAAAGCTTGGATAGTGAAATGGTAACACAGTGCTTCACTTAAAGACGATGGAATATTTTGGCATCATTGAAAATGAGGCTGCGCTAAAGGCTTTAGAAAATACCAACACAACTCATATGAGAAGCCAAATACTACTACATATCGAACCTTTAATAATATAAATTTTGTGGAGAAACGCAATCAAAGTTTCGGTAATTTTGTTACCGACTATTTTTTTTTCTAGCTCATACGCTGGTTACAAAAGGTTTGTTGGTAACAAACAATAGACCTGCGCCTTTTATGTTTGAGCTTTTGGAAGGTCTCTCCTTTTTCTTTGATAAAAGCTAATCCTTTTAATATGGCTCACAAGGGCAGAATCTCACCAAGACCAATGCCAAATTCCATTCATGAGCAGTTTCGATGTCACTTGGTGAGATGTATGTTTCTACCTGATTCAGTTTAGAGCATATCAACCTCGATTAAACTACAATTATGCTAGTAATTCTTTATTATGTGAATCTCATACTTAGTATATATCATTCTAAATATGCTAGTTCATCCGATATATTTCAGATACACACAGATGTATATATCTGCCCAACTATTTTTATTACGAAATTCGATGCTTGCGTTATCTCAATAATGAGATTTCGGTATACGGCTCCGTTAGAAGCCATCATCTTAAAAATTTTCATAATTAGGTTTTTAAATTTTATATTTTTTAATAACAATTTTCGAAGATGCTCCATATCTTAAATTCTCCACTTATGGCATCGTATCGCTTAAATTATACCTAAAATTGAGCACAACTTCACTTTCTTAGCATGAATGAAATGCTATTTCAAAGCAAAAAACCGATAGGCAGTTTGAGTAAAATGACAAATAAACGCTAACCTAAAAACACAAAAACAATAATCGAACAGTTACAGTGAAAAGGAATAAAACGAAATGCAGCTGTAACTGGAAGAAAAAAATTGTTCAACACTTTTGTGTGGCATAAGCTATAAATCACAAAAACAACAAGTGTACAACTCACAGGCAACTAAAGTAACAAGAACAACAACAGCGACAGAGACAGCGAAAACTGGAGCGCGGACGCGAACCAGAACGATAACAAAACGGGTGGAAAATGCAACAACATGCAGCATAAGCAACAACAGCATTGAGAAGGTGACAAACTGGATGAGTAGGAGGGGGGGTTTTCAAGAAGAGGAGACGAGTAGTAGTGGAAAACAAACAAGCAAAAACATAACTAAACTGTCAAGAGGCTCATTAATTGAGCAATGGGCAAAAGGGAGTGAGGACTTGCTATGCTATGCTACTTGAGCGAAAGAAGGTGTATTTAATGCTGAGGAGAGCAAAGAAAAAAGGCTCATATTTTTGGGCACATCGATTAACCGTCCTTTGGTTTCTTTAAAAATAAGTCAAAATTTTAAATTGTCGGCAAGTGAAAAAGAAAGGAGAACTGTTCTTACTGTTCTGGTGATATGTATATTCCCCTTTTACCTTAACATTATTCCGTTCACTACTCTTTCACGCAAAACATTTGGTTTACAAGCAAATGTTTTTTTTTTTAATTTTCCTTTTGTTACAACATTGCTTAATTATATGTAGCTACTCGCCCGTACAACTTTTGTAGCGATTTTGTTTCCGTTGGCATTTCCGTTACGCGACGCTACCCAACGGGTGGGTTTCAATTGAAAATCGATGCAGAGGGATGCGAGCATGCCAAACAAAAACAAAAAAAGCAATTTTAAACATATAAAAAAAAAAACAATAACAAATAACCAAAAGAACAAACCACGCGAACGGGTTAGTTGTGGCAGCCACTTAAGTGTAGTTACCGCAAATTTTGCAGTTTAATTTGCAGTTTATTTTTGTTGTTGGTAGCGTGTAGCTTGCCTTCCTGAACTTCTAAAAATATTTGGGCTCGGGCGTCATGTGGTAAGCACCTTCAGCGATATTTTAGACGCCACAAGCATGTGATGCTCATAGGTAGGTAAGGTTTGCCAAGCCAGCAGTTTTTGAGTTTAGATGCATCGATTGGCAGTAAAAAAAGTTGGTTTGTTGTTGTTATTATAGTTGTACTCACTACTTGTGCTCATTGCATAAGCCAACTGTAAATGCTTTGAACAAAAATAAAGTGCAGCCGTCAGCTGCTGTAGTCAACGAGTTCGCTACAATCGGCCACTTGTAGATACATATTTGATTCGAAATATACCCAAGTTTTTTATTTGGGCGATTTGCTTGCTTTTTTTGCTTCGCATATGTGAAGTTTTTGTATCGCTGCTCTTTTGTTTATGCATGTAAATATCATAGTGCACGTACATGCATGCATACATACTTACGATTCGGTATGATTCGTGCTTTGCTCCGGCAGCTTCCTGGAATGTTACATATTTCTTTCAATAACGACCAGCAGCCAAAGTAACGGAGCAGAGCTAAGCCAAAGGACAGCGATATGAAACGTCTGCAGGCAACTAAAGGTAAATGGCAGCCAATGGCTCACATTTAGAAACAATTCAATTTCATTTCAATTTTCGTCTAACAGATTAGAACAACCTGGTGATAGGGAATGCAAAACGAAGAAAACGAAAAACAAAATATCAAGTCCCAGCAAACAATAGAGTTTTCGAAACCTACTTAAGTATAAATGATAAAAATAACCTGACCATGCATATGTCATGAGATAAGAAACTAAAGTAAATTGATGATTATAGTTAGGAACGCCTACAACTAAAAAATTGTACTGCAATTGTCCATAAACTAAAACCTGCACACAATTTTTGACACACACAAATCTAACTAGCCATACATTTTTGTTCGTTTAAAAACTGGACATATTTTTTGTCATTCAAAAACTTGACATACAAATTTAGTAACTTAAAAATTGGACATACATTTTTGGTGCTTGAAAAAACGGTTATAATTGTGTGGTCATTTAGAAATTAAACTTCGATCTGGGCAAGCATTTTTTTTTTTGTCTTTTTATAGCTTCGAGGAAAAATTTTCGCCTTGTAAATATTGGCCATAAAATTTTGGTTACTTGAAAATGAAAAATACATTTTAGGTCATTTAAAAATTTAAGGTCAACTTTTGGACATTTATAAACAAATCAGATTGTTGGCTAAATTTTGTCCTTGGAAGACATGTTTCTTTTCAGTGTTCTGTAGGAACTTAAGCAAGTTTTTAACTAAGTTCCTGTAGAATTAGAGAACAGTAAGGCAATCTGAAAGGGTTAATAGAAATTTTCCTAGAGAAATATTTATATAGAAAGCGGAACAAGATTGATTTTAAGACAGCCGAAGGATTTTTACTGATCCCATTTTGCTTCAATCGATTTGGTTTCAGCTCATAACGAAGACAAGGACATTAGTATTTATACCCGGTAATCAAAATCCAATAAACTTCTGCTCCGTTCATATTTTTCTTTTTACAGTTTGTTAATGCCAGGGTCACGAACTAGCTAATATTTTGTCAAAAATTCAGTTGGCCTGCCAACTAATTAATACGTTGGAAGTTTTGTCACTTTTTGTTTCGAATATTTCTGCAATATTTCCCCAAGTATGTGCAATATAATGTTTCTGATCTAGAAGCGAATCCAAACAAAACAGGAGGATACAATTGTGTTTCAGAAATATGACTGGTTCTTTTGCCATCTCGTTCTTGGCATTTTTTTAGTTAGGACTTTAAATTTTTAGCTTGTCCTTTTGAAAATCACGAAAAAACGACGAAATAATTTAGTAGTAGGTAGATTATGTTCGCAACTGTTTACTGGGTTAATTTGAATTCATAATGTAAACAGCTTTTGGGCACAATATGCCTTCAAGAGAACAGGCATGTGTATGTATGTATATATGCATGTATGTATGGACAAACGCAAAAAAAAAGTATCACACAACTATACACTTACATATATGTAAACGTTTTACTTTAATGCCACAAAGCAACGTTGGTAACAAAAGAATTGTAAAAAAATAAAATTGTTTGCTACCTTCTAGCCAATAACAACATCATATTTCTCTTCTTCTCAAATGACCTTCTTCGTAACGAATTTGACCAGTCACATGCCTTGTAGAACACAATGTTGGTAGTAAGAGTGGTATGAAGTATACAAGCAAGTATTTACTGGTAAGTGGCACCAAAAGTCAATTTTCCGCTAAATTTGACTCGACTTGTTATAATTCGCCAGCAATCAGTTATTTCATTATTTCACAATTTTTGTGGGCGTACATACTTGCTAACCGCAAACTGTATGAACAAATATTTTTACACAAAAGAATGCGAAGAAAAAGTTGAGCATAGCAGAGGGACAGTAAGATTGGTTGAGAATGACTCTGGGAAAAAGTATTTTTTTGTGCGCTTTTTGTAATTTTTTAACTAAAAGTTGCACCAGAACTTATCATTGGATTAAGTTCAGTTGCTTAACAACGTTCGGTTTCGTTAGTTTTCGTAGGGCAAAAATTCAAGGTGTTACTAATATTTAACATGAAGCTCTGTTTATATGTATATAGCATAAGTTAGGTTGGAGTTAGGATTCGGTGGTATGCCCCTTTGGAAGCATAAGCAGCAGCCCATTGTGATATATGCGAAGTAGTCGAAGAGAGCTCCTCAGGCCTGGTTAATAGTTGCATTTAAAGCTACTAAGGCCAAAGCTTTGCAAAATCTGGACTTCAGAGAAATTGTTGAGATTACTTTCGACTGTGAAGTTCGACACCTTATTTAGTTTCATCGTACTGGTCTGAATATACAAAAGTACCGAAAGTAATTTCACGAAAAGGCGCGAAATCGGTAACACTGGAATATATAGGTCCAAAAGGTATACACTTTGCAACAGGCTTTTGTAACACCTCAAACCGCTGAAGTGATGGGTTTCTAGCTTTGGACGAAGTGGACTCTTTAATGAAGTTAAAATTATTTTAAGTGCAAGAAGAAACTAGCGCTCCCAAAAAATTTCCTACTACCATCCAATAGGACCCTAGTTCAATGCTTGGTCCGAGCAGCGTCCACAAATTTCTTTTGAAGTGAACCTACTAAAAAGACTCCAGATTTTGTATCTTTATATCTCTCTTTGAAGTTAATTCTTAACTGGTGATACCAGAACTTGATTCTTCTAGGAGAATTCCTTCCACTTGAGAAATGCACGCACGAAACTTAAACCCAACTAAATATTTGTTTGATATACAGTTACTCAAGCAAGTCATAACAAGGCAAAGTCGGAGAAATACCCAAAAAGTGTTTTTTGTTTTTCTAAAATAGCTAACCTTACTCACAATTTCACAGGCACTCTAAATTTGCAACTTCCAAATTCCATTGCTTCTTTCATTCAATTACTACTTGCAGTTCGGTGTACCTGGATAAATTTAGCTATAAATCACAATCAAATACTGAAGTGAATTGATTTCCATTGACTTTTGGCGCTCCACTGTGCTGCTGCTGTCATATACCTATGTATGTATGTATGAATGTACTATATGGGAATATATGGGAACTTTCAAGTCACCCCTGCACATCGGAAACTCGCATTCGCATACTTTCACTTCCACACTCACACACAAATTTGTGCATAAAAAATACTCATCCATTAGATTTGAGATTTTATCGTATTGCAAGTTTGTTTCCGATACTTTTTCCCTTCGTTTTTATTTTGCACAATACTTTTTTCGCCAATGGACCAATTCACATTTTACGCTGCTGCGCACACATTTATTGTTTTTCCTGTTTTCCACTATTATTTGCCCCAATAGATTTTACCTATGTACCTTCGCTTTGTCAATGTTGTTTTTTGTTTTTCAATTGAATATCTGCGTATTTTGTGTTTTCGATCTTTTCTTTTTCACAATTATTTGCTTTGTTGGTTTTTTGGCCTTCTGTGTGCTTTGAGTTGGCTGTCTCAATTCTTTTACCTTCATTTTGTCTTTTACTTTTTATTGATGTGGCGTCTTACGAGCAATTTAGCACGAGAGAGTGCTGATTTATTGAGATTAATACTAAATATGGAGTGGGGGGGTAGGTGTGAATATATATACATATGTATGTATTGCTGATGCATATCAAATCGGGGGTGGGCGGTGAAAAATGCATTAACAGGCAGTTTACACAAATTAAAAATAACTATAGACAGCATATTTCAAAGAGAAAGTATAAGTTTTATAAAGAAAGCTTTAGCGGATGCACAAACGAACTAAGAATAGCTTTTACCATATATATATAATTTACTATTTGTGACCGATTGATGGAGAAATACTATTTTCGAGGGTCTGGCGAACCTTTTTTTTTCTGGGCTCTGTCTTAAATCTTTTTCATGCTCAGAATTAGTTGCTGATTGCATGATAGTTTTCTTAAAATGGAAAAGTAAATAAATAACGTTAACTTGAAATTACAGTTATTTGTTTATTACCAACTCCAATGCTCTTTAGTGCACATTCAAGACTACGTATTCATTCCAACGAATTTCATTACGCCTGTAAGCCGTTAATAGTGCGACAATCACATTAACAAAGTTACTAACTCCTCCATTTACCTTTACAAGCTGTAAATATACCAAATACGTAGCCAAAGCTGCTTAAATACAACATCCTGAAAGCCATATGCTGCTTTGTACCGAGCAGTTTCTAAATACACATGTTCACACAAAACGAGCGGTTTGTGTTCGCGCTTCAATAGTCGTATACCCGTAGCTGGGAATTAACACTTAATCCCGTTACAAGTGTTAGTTGTCAATTACATTTTACGATTTGCATTGCGGTTAATTACACATCTATGCAAATGGTAACATATGCAATGGAAATTAATGTGGTACATTTAGTAGAAATAAATTTGATAAGAATGTCTTCTACATTTCAGTTTGTAAAAATTGTATGCCAGACAAATGTAACTGCAATAAAGGGTGAGTATTATGATATTTTTTGGTGGAAATTAGGTATGATATTCAGACTCACTGCATGTATCTCAATTAGACAGTGTCCTATTAAAATTCACATAACGATCTAGGTCACTCGACCTTCTGTGGCTCGAAATGTCTTGCTGGTAAACATGTTCTACATTTCATATAGTGCTTGCTGGGCTATATAGTTATGTATAGTCAAGGGCACCATCTACTAGATCGGCGATGCTGCTTAGAGGGTACTTACTGTAGTCAACTCATTCTCCAGGCCGTTTCCAGCAATGCCACCATAGCTCCGTATTCATATATGTCTGATAAAACCGAAGGATAACGGGTGCTGATATTTTCCGTGGGTACCTGCCCAGACCGACCTTACTCCACGGCGCTCAAAAGCACAGCGGATGAAATCAAAGCAAAAACCAGCGCCCGAAATGCCAGCGTCTCGGTACCAATTGGTAGTGCGGAATGGACTTACTTACCACCTTGATAGGGTTCGAGGCTTATCTAAACATCTGCCGTGCTATGAGTCCGGCACCCGGTTGCAATGCAACTCCTCATAGAGCCAACAAATGTCAACTCTACCCGCATTCGGGTGTTAAACCACAACCACAACGATACTCTCCAAGGGGCCGTACCCAAGAACAGGTTAAAGTAAACTCTATGAGTTAGATGGGAGGGGAGGGTCGTGGTCCGAAGTGTTTCTCCAGCAGGTAGCCGACCTACTTTACTACGATGTTCTGTAACAAAGTTATACGGTAGATGAATCCAAGTAAATCGGTTTCGATCCAAGAGCAATCCTGAAGATTGGCGGCTGCCATGGCATAGACTGTAAAGATGCTCATAACAATCTCTAGAATCTATCCTAGATTTTAGAAAAACAACAAAGAAAAATCTCGTACTATCTTTTGGAATCAACACCACTTTCCAAGCCCTCAGAATAAAGCCTCCCGCCACGCAACTGGTATAAATGAGAGCTAGCTACCACCGATGGTGACAGTTATCCAGCAGCTTGCTGAAGACAGTGTAACAATACCGAACTACTCAATCGAAAATTTCCTTGCAGCTGGATCTTGCCCACACATATCATGGAAGTAAAGCTCCTCGCAGGCATGCATCTAAATTTAGATCATTCATGATATGCGAAACTGCTGAAGTAAAATGGACAGAGGCTTTGCAGGAACTATCAGATGGGCTCAGAGCTTTGCGAATTGAAGACGCAGGGTTGCTGGGACTCACCCTTAAACTTGAAAACCTGCCTAGGGCGTTAATAATAATAATAGATTAGGGCATTAGCTAAGAATTAAAGCACTTCTATCATCGGTAGGATATGTTACGATTCACAATTCATTGAGCCGGTATATGGTTACCGTTGATATCGTAGACAATTTGCTACCTACCACACACGCACCACCGCTTTAATTCGTAATGCGAGTTACCAGTGTGAAAGAAAGTAGGGTCAGGTCGAATATTCCCTATCTGAGGACATTGACAAGGGTCTGCACATTTTCTCTATAGCTTAATCCTCGCGTTAGTAATATATGTATGTATGTATGTTGAAAATTTACTCACCTCTTAATTTGGTGTGGCAGCTTCCACCTACGAAGCGCAGCATTACTTCACACTTTGAAAAAATCTTAGAAGAATTCCTAATTCTTTACTTCAACCAAATGGTAATGAGTTTCAACATGCCTTGTTACAAATTGTTTTCCAACCATTTATGTAGACTAAGCAATAATGGATACTGTTTATTGACCTCTTCGCAATTGTCTTAAAGACGCCGTGATGTAACATACCGGAAGAATAGCAACATTTATGATTGTGGATACCAAATGCGTAGCGGACAATACATAGACTTTATCGACTCAGGCATAATTCGAGTCTTCAACTATATTACTTAGTTAGCTGGCTGAAAATGGAAGATTGGATTTCCGCACATATAAACATATTGATGGACTTTTTTCGAAAAAGGCCGACATTTTATGTTAATACTTGTTTCTCATAAATTCATATCTTCGCTCCAAAGGTATTTGCATAAATACTTATCAACAAAAAAGGGAAAGTTGACCTCAGCGTCAGATAATAAACTACGAAACACAAACTTCTTTGTCCACACTTTAGCAGATACTTAAAACAACAAGAACAACAGCAGCATCTTTACTATTGACTACACGTACATATGTACATATATTTAGTACACACATGCAGTACTTGAATTTGTCTGAGTGTGGAACAAAATCTTGAAAGTGGCGATAAAAGTAAGCAGAACAAACAAAAAATTGAAAAGTAAAATTTAAAAGCTGGGGGCGGAGTAAGACTTAAAAACCAGTTTGTCTTAAATGTCGGCGCTTAAGTTGAAAAACAGGCATCCGTTCAATTTAAGTACTTGGAAATGTATGAATGTATGTGCGTTATTTATCCCTGTTTCTAAACTTACCTACATATATCATACATACTACGAGTATGTACATTATCCGAAGTTAGTTCTAAGAATGTTTGCTATTGTTATTGTTGCCGCTAAAGCTGTTCATTCTTCGTTTTTTTTTTTACAGAGTCATGCTTACCTCAATCTGTGGCACTGTGAACCGCAAGCCACCTGTTCCGCCACTACAACAGCCGCCGCTTGGCTCAGTTCAGCTTAGCTTTGACCCACAAATGCCACGGTGTGCGTAGTAATCGGGACCTTTTTTGGCTCAACTTCACTCCAACGCCAGCGCTAGCGCTCACAACTTACCGCCCGCCTTATCACTTAACTCATAGTATGTAGTCCACACGTAGGTTCATTGAAAACTTTTGTCAAATAATGTAAGTAAACTTTTGACTGAAGTGTTTATGTTGCCCGGAAGACACAAAAACGGCGAGTAAAGCACCCTTGCAACAACAGCAACAATTGCGCCAACAAACAAAATAAAAAAATTTATTTTCCTCTGCCGAGCGGGCGGCTGCTTTCTACTTGTGCGATGCGAGCGTTAGTGGCGGCGGCGTGATGAATGTTCTACGGTGTCTGGGTATGCGTGCAAGGATTAGCAAGCAGCTGGTGGCAGCGAAGTGAGCACTGGGACTGATTTCGGCATGGTGAACAATCCAGGAAATCCACTTTAAACTTACACGCTTACAAGGACGAAAACAAGAATGAACTTAACTTAATATAATAGAAACTACTACAATAACAAAAACAACGAGTACCGTTAAAGGCTCAAACGGAAGTTAAAATAGCTGCTTAGTTAGGTTAAAAGCGAATTCGAATACATGGCGCACACATTTGGGTATTGAAATACATACATATGTACATATATTCATATATACACATTAGGGTGTTCCGCAATGTTTCAACATAATCTGTACGAAAATTTCAAAATTAATTTTAAAAAACTTAGAATTCACGTGTGTTAAAAAAATTTAATATTTAAAAAAAAATCGAAAAAATTCTAAAAAAGATTTAATTTGACCAGCTAAACTCACCAAAGTTATGAATTTATATGAATAGGTTTCAATAATATGTAAAACTTTTTTCATGTAAAAATTTTGTCGAACTTATGCGACTTTAAAAAATTTTAATTTTTTCTAACAATTGTTTAGAAATTTTCGTGGATGTCTTTATTTTGTAAGTAAAATAAAATAAAGGGGCGCCCTATACAAAATTTATATGTTTATATTTTTATGTGCTACCCTAATGCACATGCATATATGCATCTTTGCAGGCGTGTGTGTGTGTGCGCTTCTGCGGTTGAGTCGTGACTGCTAACCACACTACTCAATATTTTGTCTTCGCATGATCAATGGGCGCTGTCAACAGAAAAACAAATATACGCATAGATGAAATGATGATGTGGCTTACTAAGTAGAATTCATGTGACACAAAAGTGCCAGTAGGAAATGCCATAGAGAAAATATTTACTATAATAAGATAAACAATATAAGCTAGAGCAGAGTGTGTGAGGCTGAAGCAGGAGTGATAATGGTGGGGGCGGAGACGGTAACTGATGTCGGTATCGCTTGCACTCAATGATGGTGAGATTACAAGTAAATAAATTGCTTGAAGGCTCTTTAGATGGCGCCGGATAACGGGAAGAGTACTGGTGAAAGTCGATGAATGCAGTGGTGGACCGAAGAATGATAGCCACTGAGCACTCTAAGCGCAAGTGATTGGAACACTAGGGTGAAAGAAACTATTGCACATGGCTGGTGGACGTGAACGGAGTGAAAACCTCGTAATTAAATTGAAAAATGTTAGAAGATATCTCTATTGTTTTTGGTGGGATTTTCTTTACAATGTAATCAAGAAGGAATTATCTCCATTTTTATTAGGTTACCTAAATAAATGCGAAAAATTAAAAATAACAAAAACAGGCCGGTGGTAACCTGTCCTCGAATCAGGGAGCTACTGAATATAATTTTAAAAATGAATTAAGAAGGCATCCAATAAAACTAAAAATACGTACTTTTCATTGAGTTCAAGAAGACACTTAAGATTGAAATTAAAAAGTGTTTCTTACGATTTTTAAAAGATATAAGGAATCTCTTAGGAATTTTCTTCGTTTTTACTTGTGTTTACTCCTTAGTTTTGAAACTTTTCATTTAGATAATCTTCTTTTTCCAGGTAATAGTAGTGTGGTGTATAGGTGAGAGGTATCCGCGAAGGTATTTTTTTGGTACTGCTATGCCCCAAAAGGACAAACCGTGGTACCACTTCTAAAAACAGATTAAAGGAGATACCTAAACTATGTTCACGTACCTAAAGCCTCAATTAATTCTAAACGGATTGGAAGGATTCTTGTGAAATTTAGAGGACATTTCATTTGAGCTAAGCTAAATTCCTATGTGTCGGTTGCACGTACTTTTTTTTAATATAGGAACTGCCGTTAATCTTTAATGTATACCTACGAAAGGTATGAAAAAGTACGTGTAAAATGCCGCTCAATATTCCATTTAATGATTTATTCTGCAGTGATTGGCAATAACAGCGAAATAGCCCTTCTTTAGTACTTAGAAGAGCTTACTTACGTTCAAATCCTTACGTATATATGTATATATATTGTCGTCTCCAGGAAAATGGCTATTTTGACACATAAACTGACATGATTTTGAATATTTCTAGCCAGTTTTTCTTTCCCATCTTTGCAGCGATTAGCACCTTTTAGTGCACTATTTTCTGACTACATTCCCGCCTAACAAATTCACCAGCTCACCGTATACAAGCAACTCACCTTCGCCAATAAAAAGCTATAGCATGCAAATAAATATTTTAAGGTAAAGCAATCTCTAAAATATATATAGGTTAACTGGAAAATATTTAAAATTTTTTTTTTTCATAATGTTTTCCCAAAAATTTCATTGAAATCATTTATTAGCGCTACCTTACAGGCCTTCTTCCCGACTCCCTTTCGACGCACCGTTATATCTAACGACGTATGTGACATAGGCAAAAGTCAAAAATGACAAAGAGATGATGTGCGCAACAAAGCCATCGAACGACAACATCCACTTGCCAAACTTATCGACGTTGAGCGTGAAGAAGAGGAAAGCTGCCAAGGATTTGGCGATAAAGCAAGCCAACAAGTCACACTTTCGCTTGTCATACTGGCATAAATTTGTTGAAATACTGTAGCATATTTGTGCGTATCATACTTACGTACTTATACATATTTATATATATCTACATGCATATGTAGTTCAAAGTGAATTTGACTGTTGTTATTCTTAGCTCCCTGCGTATCAATATAATGTGGTTTCGTACTAAGTAACTCAAAGTAGCTTTCGAAGGATTGGCTTGTATTCAGTTCAAAGATTGAGAACAAATGCTAAATGGTAAAAGTGTGAACTCTTAAAAGATTGAAGAAATGTTGAGATTTTTTTTTACAGTTTATAAAAAAAGTCTGCTAATTGGTTTTTATTTTAAGTTTATCTTTTTGTAAAATTAAAAGTTTTAATATTTATTTTAGAGATTTTTATTGAAAATTAAACGCAATATTTTGTAGAAATAGCAATTTCATTTGTCATACTTTTAGTTTCGTATATGTTTGTAATAAAATTTGTACCCGACTTGTCTACGTTATTCAGCCGTCGAGAAAGAAACTCAGCTGTACCTATATATGCATGTAGTATAATCAAATTATAAAATACACATGATTTTTGCATGTTCGGAAACTCTTTTTGAATCGCAGGGAAGGATTGCTTTACGGGCCGCTTGGAGTTGTGAAATCGTCATCATCTTGGAAACAAAGGAAGTCAAGGATTTTACTAATTCAAAGCAACATCCCTTCCCACATTTTAGTATACATACGCGATAGTCAAATTACAAAAGAGATTTGGAAGTGTGGGTCAAAGTTTCCACTTCTTAGAATTCTATCAAATAAGAAAGAAAATTCAGCGCTATGTAAAGAAGTTGGGATGATATGGAGTGCTATCATCTGGGGTTTGACTACAACGTTATATCAATACTACTTATATTAGGTTATAATCGGTTAAGGTCGTAAATGACTCTTCCCCTGAGGAATAAAAACCCCTGATTTCCTTCGTTTTCAAGGTGGCGCTGATGCTATGCCTATCATGTTTGAATAAATTAATTTGTAGGCGTTTTTGTTAATAAATACTTAAATTATATTATACTATGTTGCTTATTAAAATGAACTTCCGCCTCACTGTTTACTTGTTTAATTACATACCCTCCCTTATTTTTTAATTATCTGATTAATTATTCCCCTGTTTCTGCAAAAGTTAACCTGCATACATACATATGTATGTACATATTTATGTCTGTATTTAATCTGACATCATTTGCTAACCAGCTTACTTTCTTATGCATAATTTCACTGAATATAAATGAAATGCTACAGCAAAATTATATATTCATGACATATCATTCATTTACATGAATATAAGTTTGTATTTCATAGCATAAACTTAAATACATATGTATATGCAGTACATGAATTTCCAACCGTTTCTGGTATTGATCGCCTAAAAATACGAAAATCGGGCTCAAGTTGCGACCCCAGGAAGAAATGTTACATTTTCGTCTGCAATTTTGTCAAAATTTTGGTGTTGTAACTCATATTTTTACGGTTCCGGTTGGGAGCCATCTTTAGTGGTGTTTTTCAATCGAACGAACGGTTGATGGAAATTCATTGCCATTCATATATGGATCAGCCTCGTGAATTGAGTTTTTTGGCGTGCCACGCAGATCGTGACTCCATATAATGAAACCGTGGTTCCTAACTTTACCAAAAAAAAAAGTTTTAAAAGTGTGGTATATTTTCTCAGCAAGTGCCTTAGGTGTCTCTCGATGGAGATGCGAACTAATAATTGGCCCACGCTCTATAGGGATCCTTTGAGCTCGAGTAGTTTGCTTGACTGCTCCATATTTTCATCTGCCCATATGTACGAAATATCTCTATCTCTTACTCCAGTTAATTCTTTTAGGGTATCGTCAATTGCCTTCAGTATGGCAGAATTAAAAAACAAAACGTTATAAAAAAATTAAGTGAAGAATTTCGTATAACTTTTGAAAATGAATGAGCGTGTAACGGTGTTTATTTAATTAGATAGTGTTTACAGATATTAGTGATTTTTATTTTATTTTTATAAGTCGGTGTCTTTTTTCAAATTTCCTTACTATACAGTAGATAAATCTAAATTTTGCCACGGGCGGAAAATATATTTGAATATACCTATGTGTAATCTCTCATAAACCCCTTTCACCTAAATTATATGTAGTAATACTTTTTTACCTAAATATTATTTTTTTTAGTGTCTACAATAGGCGCCAATTTGAAATGAAAAACCTCTTAAACTTATTTTGTTAGATATTAACATTTTATTTATGTTTTCTATGCCTTTGTAGAAAATGATAAATTTTAGTGGCCTAGGTCCTCGCACAGGGCCTCACGAAATCACTACAGATGTACACCTTTTCAAGCGAAGGATAATATTTAAGAATCGGTCTAAAATTGACGAAAATATCATTGAACATACTACATAAAAATACAAAAACGCAAAAGCCATAAGCAACAAAACCAGATAGGAGACATGAAAGATATATGCTTTGCCTGCTTACTCCCACTTAATGCTGCTTATTCCACTTGGCACTTGGCGCACATACACACAAATACCTTTATATATTTATATAGAAGCATATTTAGGCCTAATTTTTTTACTAAATATGTAGATATTTTCCTTGCGAATCCCTGCTGGGTTGTCGCACTTTTAACAACTCAATACAGCAATTTATTAAATGGTCCATAACTGGAAGGTGACTATGTAATTTTCATGAAAATTATTTATTAATTGGAAATTGGATATTACAAAATTATAATTTTAAGGCAATCGCATGCATTCAGAATTTCTAGCAAACAAATAAATGATTTTACGTATGAATGAAAATGAAAGCAATTAAATAAAACATGCAAATTAGTAGTGCATGTATGTGCATGTATTTTGAAAGGCATCTTAAGTCACGTGACAACACGTAATTAATATTCGCTTGCAGGAAATGATCAGTATAATTAAACTTTTCAAGGGCAATGGAAGTTGTTTAAATTACATTATTACTGTCTTACTTTCACCAAATCTTACCATTTTTATATTAAATTCATTTCACATAATATAAATAATAATAAAATCATAGTTACGCTAGCCTACCTTGTACAGTGCATAAGGAATATGTCCTACGTTGCGTATGAGTAACATTTACAACGTTTAAGTGAAGGAATAAAGTCTTTAAAAGTCATAGAAAGTGTTCGTTATCATTTGGTAAACAAGGAGCCTACACTTTCTCGAACTTAAAAACTTTAGAAAATTTTTTCCCAGTAAATCACTTGCACGTTTAAATGCTTCCCTTCACACATACACCCTCCTGCAAAATAGTTAAATTTGGCTCTTGGCACTGCTCTTGCTTACTTTCTTGAATATAACGAAAACTGAAGTAAAGGCGCTAGCCCAAAATAAAGACAAACATTGTTATCATAACGACACAGCAGGCAAAACAACTAAGCCAACTACAAATAAGTATTGCACAACAAAAATGACATTAGCGGAGGCAAAGAAATATTACGATGCCGAGAGTACAACAACAGCGGAAGCAAAAACCACTTCCGAACTGTGGCAACCCAGCAACTACAATAAAAATAAAAATGTGTGGCGGTGTAAAAAACCTCATTGTATGTGTGTGTGTGTGTGTGTGTATGTACAAGTAAGCAGTGCAAGCACAACATGTATTTAATAACAGTAATAAATACGTAGTTGTACGTGCATCATTTATTTAAGGACGGGTATTTATATGCACACATCTATATGTATAAGTTTATTAAGAATTTAAAGCGCAATGCCGATTTGCTGTCTTCTCATAAAAAACGCGGTGTATGAACACCGAAGTTTAATGTAAAAAGAACTCTAGGAGATCATTGTTATAAATAAGTAGAATATTATATTTATTTGGGACAAAAAATAGTACATCTCTTTAACAAATCTTGCTTCTAATATTAAAGATTTAAATAAATATTCTACAGTACTACAACCGATACCCTGTTTGGGCCGAGAATATAAAACTTCTTCACTTGCCCCTCTCTTCTTCTATAGTGCGTTTCACTACATATATCCATGTCTTTAAAAACTTTCTTAAATTTCACCAGAAAGGGCTATCATTTAATCCATCATCATCATCATTTAAGAAGATGGCCAAGCTAGGCTCACAGTTCCAACTAGTTCTAGTAGTTTTCAAAAGAAGATTTAAGGTTGTTATATACAGAAAGTTGATCTAAAGTGTCTCTATTATGGAGGGACAAATTCAGGTGGGTACACCTCAGGGGTACACAGACGTCGTTAAGATTCCTGGAGTTATTGGAGGGCCCTACCCGGAAATTTTAGTGCCCTTGGTAACCTTTTCAAGCATATTCCAAGCGGAAGGGTATTCAATTAGTCTGCGGGCAGAGATCGTAAAATTTTTACACCAATAATTTTCGAAGGTTAACTGGCTAACTCTATATATGTGACATCTGTCAGTAACTAGAGTAAAAGAATTGAAATGTTTCAAAACCATTTCATTAAAAAAATATATTTTAATATATACAATATAAAAAGGGTGAGAACATTCCTCTCCAATCACACCTCATAAGTCTAAATGGGTATCTAAAGTGTTGGCTGAGTTATACAAGTTTTTCTTAAATTAATCTTTGAAAAAAATTGAAAAACAGCATCGAAAATCTCACTTTTAAAATTCCGTAGAAAAATTTTTTCAATATTTCTATGCAAATTTTTTAAGCTAAAATTATTTGTCATCTGAGGTGATTTGTTTTCAACAAATACTTTAATAAACTCTTTTTATTAAAAAAAAAATAAATTTTTGGATGTATATTAAAATCGGTCCTGCTCACGTGAATCCCGATATTTTCCTGAAATATTTTGGTGCAAGTCTTAAAATATAATAGATTTTATAATTCCAATGGAAGCACAGTACCGATTTTTTTTTTTTTTTTTTTTTTTTTTGNGGAGGGATGCAGTCTAATGTACATTCATGTATTTGAAATTTTGTATTGTCTGGTTTGGAAATTATAGATCGACTTTCACATTTGAAATTTCATGCACATTATTAGAAAAATTTCACCGTATCTAATTGCGAGATTGCAATTAAAACAAAAAACTTCACAGTCAATTAAATTATTGTTTGATATTTCACACTTTTTTATTGAAAGTTTAAAATTTACATCAAAAATCAACTTTCCACGGTGTCGAGTTGGCCTATTATATTACAGCTGTGGCCAGATGGCACAATATTCAAGACATCACCCAGTCGTCTGGTTCACATTTTCGCTGCAATCTTAAAAATAAAATTGTAATGGCTAAAGGTGGTAAACTTTTCACTGCTTTAATTTTATTTCTAAAAGTGGGCACACTCGTCGAATTGGCAACTATTGAAAACTCTAAACCGAATTGCAGCGAAATTTATGGCGCTGGTATGCAAATTTGATCTGCTAAAATTTAGAAGATTTTCTTAAATAATAGAAACGCTTTTAATTTACAGCTGAAGGAGTTTATTCCGTACATTTAGGCCAGATTGAGTACTTAGTATGGCACAAAGATCCGGTAAGTAAAAAATAATTGTTAATCTGTTTTTTTTTTTGTTTTTTACCCAAATTTTTATGTACGTGTATATGTTTTGAGAACATTTTCAACGCTTGCTGCTTACTTGGGAAAAAGCTTCTGAGTTTTGCCAAAGAAACCAATCAGGCCTTACCGGTTTGGATACAAATGTTTTTGATGAAACAAAGTAAGTGGGCTGCAACTCGTAACTGAGTCTTTTTAGATATGTAAATGTAGGTACTGACAAACTTGTTGCTTATTTTTGTGACGTAGATTTTGTTCAAGCTGAAATACATAATGCCGATCCCGGATATGTTTACTGGATTGGTGGAAATAATTTGGCTAATTACAGTGAATGGAGGTGGGTACCCACAAGTAAACCGTTTACCTACACACACTGGCTCTCTGGCGAACCTCAAAAAGTTTTCAATTCTGGAAGTCCCAAAAAAAAATGCTTGCGAAATTTCCAAATTAAAGGCTTTGGCCTGTTACAATATGGCTATCCATCGAAATGGGTTTAAAAATGGCTTTATTTCTAAACTTCTTGTAGGAAGGTTGCCACTGGATTAAAAAGTCAAATTAATGCGAATTTAAAGGCATAAGTTAATTTAAATATATAGCGTATAGCGTCGCCGTAAAAGGTTTAGGATAGTTCAAAATAAAAATATTTTGAAGGAAAGGTGATTTTTAATACATACATATTACGTGTAAAAAGTATTGAAATATGGGTTTCAAACAAAACGAATACACACAATTTTACTTTTATATGGAAGAAAACTGTAACATCTTCGACATAAAAAGCTCTAAAAAATCAACCGTAATTGCAACCATCTGAACTTTATACTTTATTCTATTCGAATTCAATGAGCTACAAAACAGCATACTCAGAATTTTTCAAAAAGATGTAATTTAAAAAGCTCAATTTTTTTACGAATGTTTATTGATTTTTTTTTTTAATATTGCACAAAGTTTGAAACTTGAGTTTACATGGGTTTGTTAAAGAACGAACTATATTTTTATAAAAAAAAAACCAAAATTAAGTAACAAAAATAATAGTATGTTAAAAGCGAGCAAAATATTTTGCGGCAATAATTTCTACGACCACTGTATACATGTATGCATATACAAATTTCTGGTATCTATACTAACTAAATTGTCCACTTATTGTCCCAGTGAAGCAACACTCCAATCGCATTACCATCACTTTTGTTTCATATTCAATTTCCATGCCATTTTATTGCCGCACACTTGACTTACGTTCCATCGACTTCTACAGTGACTTACGCAACCGTTAAAGCACAGTAAAAACGACCAATGAAGATAGGTAGAGAGCGAGGTAGAAGCACGAGGAGTTGCACGAAAGTTGTCGGGTTAAATTTGCTATCAATAAATTTTCATTAGCATCATAATCTTTAACTATGACAAGCATCGAACATTGACCAAACTAACGGTGCAGCAATGTAGTGTCACAAGCTAACACTTTGCAAGCGAATGGACGAAACGATCAACCGAACAATCGCCAAACCGACCTACTTATCGACCTGTGTAATGCAAATCAAGCAACAACTCGAGTCGCTTAAAAGGGTTGCCAAGCAGCGCCACCTACCACTGCTTGGGGGATATTGTGGTGTACGACCACGAATCAAACCAATCGAGACCAAACCGAAACCACCACCAACCAGTCAAGCAAACGTGAGTCAGCATGGATGGAAGTCAATGGAGGCACAGCTGCTGCGGCTACTATGACAGTGAGGATGACGTTGACATAATTCGTAGAAGACGTGAGCACGTCGTAGTCTTACAAAAATATGTAGATATGTGCTTAAGTATGTGTAAATATAAGGCGGATGTTGATGCCACATTGCAGCTAAGCGCTACCACTCACTCAGCGTGTGCGGCAATTCCACTTACTTTACCACATTGAGACACTTTCAGATGATAAGGAAAAACTTAAGTTGCGGTAGCTCATCTTGCTTTCGCCGCCATCAGCGTTTGTGGCAACAGTATGGCAACTCTACCGCTCATGAATATGTTACAATTTGTAGTTGCTTTTATGAGTATTACGATTGCTCTTCAGGCTCATATGGTGTGTGTGTGTGTGTGTGTGTGTGTATGTCACGCTTTTGCGCCTTCACTCATACTTCCAATTCCGTTTTTTCTCTCAAATCCATATTCATCTCATACTTTCTTTCCCGTTCGCTTTTTAGTAACCTGTATTTCTATCTTTTATAGCCTCTGCCATCCATCTCATGCTGCCATCCACTCATCCCTCCATTATTGCTGTAATCAAATGAAGTTAAAATTTTATTGAATAAAATTGTAAAATGAAACCTTTATGCCAACTCATGTTGAGCTCGTTACCCTTTTGTTCCGGAACTGACCCTTTTTTGTGTGCCGTAACGCCGAGTTTTCCTGCTGACACTTCATGCGTCTGCCCGACTGAGCTGCCGCCGATATTGCTGCCATCCACTGTTGGTATGGCTGTTGCTTTTACCGTCTTAGCTGCCTTCGCTGTTAAGCAGTAAAGTGATGGATGACAGGATAATGTATGGAGACACATAATACTTTGCAACAAAAGCATATGTACATACACAAAAACATATTTACGTATTTATAGTGTATGCCAGTTTACATAAATATTTTAGTATGTACATATGTACGTAAGTGTATTTTTATTGAACTCTAGGTCCACAGTTAGGAAAATTTCGATGTCTTTGTTGTTGCTTACGACACGTGCCGTGATGAGCACTCAAAAATATACTGACTTAAGTTGCTTGCCGCTGCATGAATACAAGTATGCGATGTGAATGTGTATGTTGTACATTGACATGGGCACGTACATATGTATACTTAATTGTCCTGAAGGAAAAATTGGTCCAATTGCTCGAGAAATGCAATCGTGCTCTAAGTCTATTACGAGATCCTACTGGCTACATGTTGCAAATAACGACAAGCATGTGTTTGTCGGCTTTTTCGTTCAAATACGCCTTCATTCTGAACTTCGCAGATGCTTTTTCATAGTTTGGTAAAGCCATAATTTTTGGCAAAACTTTAACATCATGGGACCTTCTGGAATCTAACCAATAACAGCAACAGCCAAAGGTATGTACCAAGTCGGCACTAGTGCCTTTCTCGACAGGGCATGTCTAAATTTTAATTTCTTGGCAATACTTTATTTTATGTTCGATAAAAACTTAATGTGCAAATTTCAGTACAAATTAGTTCTATAGAAAAATCGCCAAAAAGATGTAAGCGAAATTTTTTCCAAATTTTATTACGTATGCAGAAATTCATCTAGATGCTGTAGGAATATTTCTGCATCAAAAACAAAATGAAAAAAAATAAAATTTGCTTACGTCTTTTTGGCGTTTAGGGCTCGATATCTTCGGTTAATTTGTCAAATTGGGTTTTCAACCTCTTGACAAGCATTTAAAACATTTTAGTTTTATGAGTACAGCTTAGATTTTGTGGACATTTTCGCTGCTCATTGCTAACAAAGTCCTGGTTAAAAGTTGGCCGAAGGTATTCCATACCTCCTGGTAATCCTAAACGATCCTCTAAAGCTCCTTCTTTTCTATGATTTCTAGTAGTAAATTTTCTAAATTACTGCACCCATGTCCACTCGTATTAAGATAATTTCGGATATTGAGATAAACTATTTTGACAGTCCTGCACACCTGTCGCGGCACAAGCCGTCTGGCTATCTGAGAAAATGTTCGCTTGCATTGTCGGGGATCCAAGGTGTTTTATACAACCTATAACCTTCTTTATTTCAAACGTTTCTGCCCAACGATTCTAACTTTAGCTTCAAATTTCCAGTAATATACCGGTAATAAAGCGAAGAGGTAGAACCCCATTTGATCTGTTGCAACAATCCTTAGAGAAGGCTGGCCACCGCAACAGTGTTTCATATGAAATTATGGGTCAGATTATCGCCAGATGCATCCAGCGCACAATCTCTGATCTCAATCATCATCTGTTACCCTGCACTTGTTTGACTTCATTGGCCCCCGTTGCCCGCTCCTTAATATTCAGCCTCCAGAACAACTCTGGGGTATTTTCTCTATTCAATTCTGAACCCATGAATTTAAATTTAGTCAAATTGTGTAATTTTGTCCTATTAGTAAAGAGTGTCAGATCAGTTTTCTGACATTCGTAAGCAACCAATAGACTGTGTCTTTTATGATGGCGACCTCTATTTGAAAACATGCACCAATTTGGTAGTCTAAAATTGTGGCTGCAGAAAACACCTCCACCTACCCTTCCGTTCAATTTTTATATGTACATTCATAAACACATTTACTGAGCCTTGGTTCCAAAGATTTGTACTACGCACAATATTTTATTAAAGGGAGACGAGTAGTGAATGATCCAGTTAAACCCAAACTCATATGAAATTGTCGGTTAAGGGCGGGATGAATTTAAAGTTGTTTAAAGTTCCGCAGCTCCCGTGGTCCATATTATTCATACACAACTAATAGGCTTACTAATTTTATTAATGCTACAAATTAATTTCCCATTGCCTGCGTATTCCAATAAAGTATTTATAAAATAACTAGTGTACCCGCCAGGCGTTAAAACGCCCAAAAACTGAGTTTCAAAACCCTAAAGACTACTTCAAATGTTAGTCTGAGTTATAAGAGGCCCGAGTGTCATATTTCATCTAAATCCGTGCGATCGTCTCTAACTTCAAAAAATAAAAGCTTATCACACATCTAAAGGCCAAAGTCTTTAATATCCCCTCTCATTTTTCAAATTTGAAAGAACGGTGCAAATCTAATAACATTTACAAAAAATTCCTTCTCGTATACCTAATAAAACATATTTTTAAACTAAAGCTTTTATAAGTCTCTGTCGACTGATACATGATTTAATTAACTAATAAAGTTGAATTTGAGGCTTTAAAAATGTGGAAACTCCCCTAAATATAGTTCAGATATAAATCCGGTTTCAAACCCATTTCCGTTGTTACTCATATTTTAATAATTCATTTAATTTTTAAACAGTTGACAACCCTCTTCAAACAACTAAAAAATATTCCTAGTTTTCAAACTAAAGATTTCTTAACACTCTTTGGTTTGACACCCATGTTTTAATATTTTAAATACTTTATGTATAAGATAAATAAATTCGAAATTTCAAACAGATGGGAACTCTCTTTAAAATACTTTAAAACTAAAACCTTTTTCTATCTCTTTCGCCTGACACCTAATTGCCATAATTTAAGTTGAATTTGATTCCTTAAACAGTTGGCCACACACCTAAATATATTTTAGAAATAAAGCCTTTACAAACCCATTACGGCTGACCTATATTAATTCATCCAACTTGTTAAATAATTTTAATATCATTTTTAAACGCGTGCCAGCCATTCCAAGTATTCAAACTAAATATTTCTTAACGCTCTTTGACTTGACACCCGCATTTTCATATTGCAAATAAATTTTGTGTAAGTTGGCCAAAGTGCACTTTTCAAACAGGTGGCAACCCACTTCACGATATTTACAAACTAAAACCTTGCCAAACTCCAATCATTCATTTGGCGCCTATATGGTGATATTTCTAATACTTAATTAGCTTAATTCAAATTGAATTCGATATTTCAAACAGGTGGCAACCCCTTTATAGTTCTGTTAAGAAACACAGCTTTTCAAAACCATTTCGATTTATAAATATTTTGAAATAATTTGCTTAATTTATTAAATAATTTTTATTTAATTTTTTAAAGGTGGCAACTCTTTCCGAAACGTAAAACTTTATTGCACGTACATATGTATACAGCCCATCCTCTTTAATTTTATGCCTCATTTTTGAAAATCGAACGAATGGTGCGGATATGATGGCAATGATTATTAAATAGTTTGAATTTAATTGTTTAACAGATGGCAACTCTTTTCGTAAAAGTAAAACCTTATTGCACATTTACAGCCTAAGTCCTTTAATGTGACATCTGATGACATGGACAAAAAAATCCTTTCGCGTATTATATATACATATAGATTGACAGAACATAACACGCCAGCTTAAGTAGTATTCAGATATAATACTTTTCCCTGCCCAATGATAAATTAGAATTGACGTGTAACCTACCACTAGAATTTAATTACCTATCTTAGATTTTCTTTTTTAATGCCGAGAATTTTCAGTATAAGAAGCTAATTAGAGTTCGCATTGAATGAAAGTTCGTTTCGGTTAAACGGTTGAAACACACACATATGTACATACGTAAAAGAAATACGTTTCGCTCAAGCAAAACATTAAGCCATTAAAATTCTGCTTACGAGCAGACAGTTATCGCTCATTTTATGCAAACAAGCGCATACTTAGATAAGGCTGCGTATATCTCATATTTGACCCAGCGTGCGCTTGAACTGTCCTTTCAACTTTTGTTGTTACACCTAAGTAAATGCGAAAATACATAAGTACCTACATGAGTTTGTATTTGTGTGCCATGTTGATGACATCAATTTACGTAAATTGTAATCCAAAAGTGCTGCCGGAAACGAGCATCTCATTCGTCGCGTAATGGAGCGCAATGGCATTTGGCGATGTTGCCGTAAATTGAACGATGGAAGAAAGAGCTTACAACCCGCATACATATATATATGTATATTGGCAAATGGACTACTTACATATGCATATGAACATGTATGTATGTATGTACAAATATACTTTATCACATTGAAGTGCAGTGAAATTGAGTACAAGTGGCTTTGCTGCTTGCGCTTCCGTGCCAATCGAGTTGTCGGTTGAATGGCTACCTCAATGGTGGCTACAAATAATGAAGATGCCTTCATGGCAATCCAGCAGTAGTGTAGTAAGAACGCTTTAGCAACTGTAGTATGTAGAATTGCCTTTTGGCAGAACCATTAAGCAGCTACAGAATTTGTATGATATGTATATACATATGTATACTTGCCTAAATGCATACTTACATACATAGTTACGATCGTATGTATGTACATATGTATATAGCGGGTTGCTAAAATTGTAGGAAGTGATGTGGAAATAGAAAATGATGGAACTGTTGTTAGCTGCCGTCTATGTTGGTGGTGTCCATTGTGTGGCTGACAATTTGAATGTGATTGAGCACCTCTCGACCAACCAGAAAACAGATTCTACATACATTAATACATATGTATGTATGCATTTTGGTTTTTCGTTTTGCAGGAAATCTTAAACTCTGCAATCAAAACGCGGAGATTGGCAATTTCAAGTTGAAATTAACCGTAAGTAAATAAAGTGCCATATAATAAGCGGGTGGAGTACACAACACGTCCGGCTGTGAAAACCTTATGCATGGAAAAGTACTTAGTTGGTTTTGAATGGAAAAGGACTGTAAGGATTTCCATGAGTTTATTTAAAAATGCCTTTAAATACGAAATTCCAACTACATAAGTGGTTCATAATATTTTTCTTGTTATGGTGGTCTAAAAATATTTTGATTATATTAGGACTTGTTTTTATAAAAATGTATTTCAAGACGGAAAAGAAATGGATTCGCATATTTTTTTGCACAAATATAACGAATTTATGAATTCACTGGTTTTACTTCTGAACACTAGAATATATAGTACAGGATCGAAGTTAGTGGATAGCGAATTATCTAGCTTCGTCATTTGTTCCTAGTATGTATTAAAGGAGGTTGCGCATACGCCGAGTCGTCCAATTGCATGTTTTAATAGTGCTGCAAAAATACTTGACAACAAAATTTGGCAGTGATGCCATCTAGCATCAAATCTCTCAGAAATTGTACTCTAAACTTCGGTGATAGTTTAGGTTATAACTAGTCAGTTGTTGGCATATTTGCTACTGATTGAGAATGAATTGTTTTCTGGACTTTATTAAACTAGTTAAAAAACTTAACGTGATTCATATTCTACCTCAACATGACTAAAAACTAGAAGATTATTGAAGCTCTTAGGAAGATTTTATCCTTAAATAAAAAATAAAAAATTAATTAATTTCTTAAGAAAGTTTGCCACAACTCAAACGAAGAAGAGTATTTACATCAAACAGATTATAATGGCCAGGAGCTTAGCTTATAGCGGCTCTCACCGTTGCCTGGAGCCTTGAAACGGTTTTCAGGTGCATCTATCGTTTCCCAGTTACCGTCACTAATGAGTTCACCATTCCCGTCACTCGTCAACTTACTTGCCCCCTCACCACTTTACAGTTAACAAAAAATTTATGCCAAGAAGGAATAACAGCCAAACTCAACTTTAAAAAATTTTTTGTAAAAAAACTTTTACGTTGGTGGCATGAAGCGTTTGCCTGAGACGCCCCTAGTAAAATTTCCCGAAGAGTAATTTTCTAGAATATATCAATCCTCTTACGACCTTTCAAACGACCCTTTCAGGCGGGATCTAATGGGTTACTATTTATGTCTTAACCTTTAATTTCGCGCAGACATTTATTTTAACAATTTTTTGGACGTCTTTGAAAACACTCAGGCCGGGACATGAAAACATCGGTAGGCCATAAAATAAAAATACAAGCTAACTTTTGCAAATCCATCGAGAGTTTTATTACTGGATACGTATACTTTCAGAAAATATTTGCAATATCCAGACTGGTTTGAATTTTCATAAAATTGTTGGTCAGTATTATATAACCAAACTGTAACTTTAACTGTCGGTAGCTGGTATCGATTCGGTCTATTGCGGTGTGTGAAATTGTTTTTGAAAATCCAAGTGTTTGGTATGTTATGCTTGAAATTACTGAGCTAATTGAGCTGACGGTTTTAGATGCCTGTTGCAAGTATAATGAACGACAATGCCACTCTAAATAAAAATCCCAAAATAAAGGATTAAAAAAAAATAAAATAAAAATAAAAAAATAAAATAAATAAACAGAATGAAATAAAATAAAATAAAATAAAATAAAATAAAATAAAATAAAATAAAATAAAATAAAATAAAATAAAATAAAATAAAATAAAATAAAATAAAATAAAATAAAATAAAATTACTTAATTTATTTATTTTCTGCAAACAGTATGCTAATATCATGTCTCAAATTATTTTTTAATTATATCGCACTTTTTAATTTATTTTATAATCATAAAAGCTCCTCAATCAAAAGATTTCAAAACTCAAATGTCAAAGCAAAACTTTCTGCCACTTTGCGCGCGACTAGATTGTCCAACTGTCTTCTGAAGAGTGGCGCAATAAGTAAGCTGGCAATATTTGCGCATTTTCACTTAGCCTGACAATAGTGCAGTCGCCGAGTAACCAGCGCTGGTGCACCGCAAAATGCTAAAATTACCAAAAGTACATTTCAGCTTAAGTTGAACTATTCTTGTTGCAGCAATCTTCTTGCGCTCTTTCATTGTCTGTCTGTGTCAGTAATCGCCACTTTAGGGCTATTGTCTTTGTTGCTATTAAGAAAGTGGGCAGCTAAAGTTGTTGGCTGTAAGTTGCAACCTGCCAACAGCAGCTCTACATATTTACCAACACAAAATTCAATGACTCTGTGCTTTTGTTTTTTTTTACGTTTTTTTTTTTACCCCAAAACTTTTACCAATTTGACCTCAATACCATTTGTAGGTAAACTTGGCGAGTTTTATGAATAGTTGGCAGCCGATGGTTTCTGTTTTGGTTTTTTCTTTCGTAACGCTGTATGTGTCTGCATGTGTGAGTGTATAAACTTGCATATCTCGAGTAGCCATAAAACATTTTTAATCTATTTAATGTTGCAAAAACAATAGCAAAGAAATCGCAATGCCTTGGATTTAGTATTGTAATAATAATACTTGAAACAAATTTTTTACCATTTTGCTTGGGTTGATTGTTTTGTATGAAAGTTTTTCAGTGTTTTGTTAAAATTTTTATCGAACGAATATGTCCTTTGTTAGCTATGAAGACCTTATTACAACTACTGTTCTTATACTCTTATAGAAAAAAGGGTTCAAAAGATAGTTTCGTAAGATTTTTGGTTCATAGATTATGAAGTTTTGGATTCGCTGATAATAATGGGGTACTCTCTCTAAACCCAGGTGCCAATCGATCCTCACCTCTGAGTTTTACATTACTGACTGCTTTCAGAAAATGAAAAGTGTGATTAGATTAATCTGGCTTCAAGACGACATCAAAGAGATTAGCCACTATCACTTACTGCTCGAGGTTCGATATTCGTACTATTTTCTTGCCAGCAATTTCATTTCATTCAGTCTGTCAACGAATTTCAATTGTAGTTATCTCGCCTTTAAATAATCACAAATCTTCAGTACATCCCTCTATCCCTCTCTCTTGTATCGCATTTCATTCCAAAGAAACCAAAGTTATTAACGCTTTACTTCTCATTTAACGCTCTCAACTTTGCATTAAAATTTAATTGGACTGCAAACCAATCGCCAGCTTCCACTTCTATTCCATACTTTTCCTCAAGAAAAAAAAAACAAAAAAAAAAAATGCAGTCTCGCTACACTTGAAACTTTTATGAAAATATCCCAAACAAAACAACAACACAACAACTGTTACTAGATTTTCTAGCCACTCGCCCACTGGCTTAAACTACCTCGCGCAGTACCTTTGACTTCCATTTGGCTTACGCAGCTGCTGCACTATGTATTACTCACTTCGCATCTTGTGAAAAAAGTGCAACACTTGCTTGGTTGTGCAGCAGACAAGTTGCAACAACTTGTGGACAAAATTACCACGTCAAAGTGGCTTAAAAGAACAAGGCAAAGAAAAAAGTAGTGGAAACAATTTCTGAAGAGCGGGCGGCAATAAGTTTATGCCAAGAAAACGCACACAAAAAAATAACAAAAGCAGAAAAAGCAAAGTAATCTGCAGCGTTGTATGTAGAAGCGCAGCCAAGCAAAATAAATTTAAAGCAACCGAGAAGAGATTTCATATGCAACCAAAGGAAAATATGTACAACAAAATGAACTTTGTTTAGGAGTCACACAATTTTCAAAAGCACCAAAGATTGAAAGAACGAATTGTCATCAAGCTTATTCTGAGTAAAGAGAGCACCTAGATGCTGACATTTAAATGGCACCAACAGCAAAGTGACAGCATTGAAAATGTTCTGAATAATATTTAACGTGGGATTATTTGCGAGTAAGCACACTTTTGTATTTTAAATTTTCAGGTTTTGAATATTTACTTAATCTTTAGCTCAGTTGACATTTAAGAGTGCAGAGAATTTTGCAATCTATTAGTGTTTATTCGCACGAATCAGTATTGGATATCTCAAGAATATCTTTATTTGAATCAATGATAGGAAAATACAGCCTTGACCAAGAGTATGGGGCAGCCCAATGTATTATTTTTTTTTTAATCTTTCTTTTGCTTATTTAATGTTTAATTTTTTCTTATAAATCCGAATTCCAAACTTTGTGTACAAAACTTAAAAATTCTGCAAACTTTCACCAAAATTCTCGTTTTTTCATTTCGAATCGTAAAAAAAAAATTTAGTATGCAGTTTTGTAGTGCAGTGCAAGTTTACTGTTGTACTGTATTTTGGATAATTTTTTTTTTTTTTGCTAACGGGGTCACGCATTTTTTTCCATAAAAAATATTTTCGAATTTTCGAATCATTTATACTCAATGAAAAGAAAGGTGGGCCTCGAAAATCTGATAAAGCCAAAATAATACGAAATAATTTAATACAGATCGAAACCGTTTGTTTTGAATGAAGTTTTGCTTTTCTTTAAACAAAATATTGCGAAATACTCAAAGAAAATATGGCTATGGGAAGTTTTTTCTCTATTCTGGTAAAATTTATTACAACAGTTCATCCTCATTTTGAGCGATTGCCAATTCTTTTTTATCATTTACCCAATTTAATTTGTTCTTGTTTTATTTTACTTCACGTTATTTATTTTATTATTGGCTAATTAAAATTTTTAGAGCTCAATTTTTTTTAAAAAGTCCACAACAGCTATAATTACACTAAAAAAATTAATTTATGTATGTAATTAAAAAATAATAACTGAATGAAAATTCTACTGGCAGTGGGACTCGAACCCACGACCTCGCAGCTAGTTAATCTGGATTACTGCCGTCTGTGAAGGTACAATTTTAATCAGATCAACTGCACTATTAATCCGTATCAACGTTGTCGTCTGTCTTCGCTTCCGAAGAAAACCTGATAAATAAATAAATAAATAAATAAATAAATCAGAGGTATCTAATAAATTTACTACTAGTTCGTATATACTTAGCATACGAGAATTTCAATTAAACCAAGGCCTTGATAAGAACAAATACTTGTAACTCAAATCAAAAGAAAAATACTAAAGCAGTTTTAAACGCAGCATAAACCGAAATACTTATTGCATATTTCGCTATTTTTCGGAAAAACAGGAAAGCCAAACAAAAATTCAATTTCTTGTTCAGCGTAAAAATTCAATTTGTCAAATTTCATTTGACAATGTTCAACGCTGAGGCATTCAGCAAAATGAAGCGGTTGCTTAACAACAAAAACAATAATAAAATACAACGTTTAGCGCCAGCCATTGCTTCAAGTGAAATGGAGGCCCACGAGTCACCCACTCCCCCCACGTGTGTATGTGTGTACTTATGTACATGTGCATATATATGTACTGGAATTTGGCCGCGTGAGTATGCGGTATGTGTGCCGCTATTTCAGCATCCGAAACTATACTCCAATATCCTTGTATGGGGAACGTTAACAATACTCGATGGCATAAAAACAATTCTTGACAGTAAGTGCAGTTGCCGCTGGATCCGTTGCCACTGCTGCTGCTGTTGTGGACGCTGTTGCAAGTTTCAACTGCTGCAACCACTGCTGCTGCACCGTTGTTGTTGGTTGGAGAAAGCAGTCGCATGTCTTGAGGGACTCGAGGTTTTTGCACCGCTAAGAAATTGCACTGAACGCGCGCACACATGATTTATACGCTGCCAATAAATGAGTTTGTCCCATGGAAAACTTGAAGTCATACACGAAACTTTTTACGTAAGTATGTACATACGTACCAACACATGTGCATGCGGGCATTGGGAGATGCATATGCAAGCATAGCTTATACATATGTATGTATATACCTTAACACATGCATTAAGAGTATTGAATGTACACAAGTCATATGCGTATTCCTACTTATGAGTAAGTACATACATACATATGTATGTTTGTATGTTTGCATGCATTTATAAACTTCTATGCATGGTTACCTGTGGTTGGCCCCAAGCGCCTCGAATCATCGCGCGCTCTACCGGCTACCGCCATTAACACCCCGCCCCGCCCCCACCCCACTACTGCGCCACATCGCTACCCGCATCACTTTGCAGCAACGGATTGTTTTCACTTGAATGCATGCAATGCAATTTCATATTCATCAATAATAAATAAGTCTGAGTGTTACTGTGGCCTCGTTGCGCCCCCATTGTTGCTGTTGCTGTTGCTGGTATTGTGCTGTAGCTGTAGCTGTTAGTTGATGGTGGCAGCTTGTGTTGGCTGCTGGCTGCTGGCTGCTGGCGGAGTTTTTGCTGTAGTTGTTGTCGCAACAATATCAGCGATTTCAATCAAATTTGCTCATGACAGAGATACAACTCAACAAAAGGACATTGCGAAAATGTGGAACATTTGTTGTTTGTCGGCTGTTGTGACTTTTTTGCACAGCATAAAGATTTGTTTTGTCAAAGTGAGTCATTTGTTGCATGCAACGGTTGCATAAATGTATTACTATGCTGCATATTTGAAGAGCCACAAACAACGATTGCGCCTGTGTAGAAAATATGGAAAAGTGCCGGTTTATTGAATTTATGACGTTTAAGAAAATACGTGCAATATTTTCAGAAAATTTACAATGTAAGGAAAGAAATTAAAGATGAAGTAAGAACAATTTGAGAATATAATACAATTTCAAACGATGCTTTATTTGTAAAAGACAAAAAAGGGAAGCAAGGAGAATATATTTGGTCGAAAACTATCTTCGTTTTGTTTTTTTTTTTTAATTGAGCTTGAAAACGGCAAAAATTTCTTTCTTCGTAGAACGTACAAGAACAGTATTTTCATATATATTTACATAAATAAATCAAAAGTAGCGTTAATCGCAAATGATCTCGGATTTATCCCGATTTTGTCTTATATTTTATTAACTAATTTATTTATTTATTCATTTACAGTCTACAAAGTCAAGTGCTTCTTACAGACTAGTTAATGAAAAATAGAAAATAGTTGGAGCTTAAGTCTAGCCGAACTTGCACTTGCATTTTGCAGTGAAACGAGGACCACAGTTTGAGAAGCACTGCTTAAGTAAGTACAGCCAACAGTTAATGCTATAAAACAAACTAATCTATTCTGCTGAAGATGACTTTATGTGGCTCAAAATTAGTTCGTTAAGTCTCTTTGTGAGATTGGCTTTCTTGGACAGGCTTGCAAGCTAAATTTTTTTTTTTACTGTCTCACACGATTATTTCTTAATCTGTTTTCATATCGATCATAGTCAATAACACTCTCGTAAAATGCAGGCTACATACCAAAACAGCTCTGAGACTCAACAAAATTTAAATTTCAAAAAGTGCTTAAACTAATCGTTTGCAGAACTAGTGTGATCATAATATTGCTTCTACATCACCCTCGAGCCCAACCCTAAAAAAAAATTTTGAACTTGTAAGTATGTTTGTCATACATACAAATACATATACATATGTATAGCATGCAGCTACAAACCCAATTGTTGGATAGGCTTTGCATATTTCATCAGGCTATGCATTGTCTGTCGTATCGATTGCAATCTTCTCTTTCCTCTTGCGCTTGTTTTAATTCATATGTGTGGTATGTTCACATGTACGTACACTTAGTTATACCGATAAATACATATTTAAAACTCCAACATTTTCGGTGTCTAATATTTGCTAGTGAAAATTCAACTGAGAACGGCCGGCCTTTTATCTAAGTACGCACCTTTCATATAAAAGCTTTAATGTAGGCACACACATACTTATGTACATACATATCCATACCTAAATACACAATTTTACATAATGATGTCCATTATGTTTGACTAACATAAAACTTTCAGTATTTTGGTAGACGAACATAAATATAAGCAGAGGGGAGATTGTCCGCTGAAATGGACCGAGCGATAGACAATTTTTGCAACTGGCTGGCGATGTGGCGAAATTTCCAGTGAAATGTGTAAATATTTGTATATAAATATAAGGTATGTACATATGTATATAGCTTTGCATGTATGTCCGACATTAAAACATATTTGTAAAATTTTGTATTACTCAGCCACTGGGGTGCTTGGCTTGCATGTTGCAA
>NW_016158612.1:0-5208 GCF_001687245.7 Rhagoletis zephyria
AAGAAGTTTCACTTCTATCATGTGTACGGTGTTACACACGAATTTTTTTAAATCGGTGTTTTTTTGCTAAAAATTACTAGTACTATTTTAACTCCCAAACCTTCAAACTCACTTTAGGGATTTGCGTAAATACCAATCAGCAAATATATACTTTCACGAATTTAAAATTTTATTAAGAAAATTTTGTAAACTTTTTGGGTATGCATTTTTGTAGCCTATTCAATTTTAGTATAATAATGTAGAAGTTTGAGTTAAAAGTCGACGGTAGTAGGCTACACGTAAACTTGAATAGGTTACAAAACTGCATACCCAAAAAGTTTCTAAAAATTCTGCGTTTTCGTGAACTTTGCGTAAAGTTTTATTGCCTTATTCATAAAAAATAAAAAAGGTATATAAACTGAAAAATTTATGAAAATGTAATTTTATTAAGCTCTTTAAACGTACTTTATTTTTTATGAATAAGGCCATTAAACTTTGACTTATTTGGTTTATGTTATGCAACATACTACACGCAATTTCAGTTTATTTTAAGTGATCGACAAAATGAATGATAGTAATCTATATATGCAAAGAAAATTGGGTTGCCAATTGAAGAAAAAATTTAAAAAGTGTGTTTTTAATAAGTATTCGATACTACGAGTACTTTGAAAAGTATCGAGTACAATCACCAAATAAGGTATCGAGTATTAAAGTACTCATTTGTATACCCTCAGTATCAATACTTACTCAATATCGATAGTATCGTTCGAATCCTAGATATGTTATTAAGTTCGTGCTTTATCTATGCTTTGAGACAGTGACTATTGTTAGAAATTATTCTTAGCAATTTTAATTTCAAGCATACGATTATAAAATTAAATAAATAAAATCGTTCTCAGTATGCCGTGTTCTTGTGGTCAAAAAGTTGATCGTAACAATAAGCAGAAAGTGCTGTGTGCTAAGTGCAACGTCCTCTTTCATCTAAAATGTGTAAATATGTCAATTGACGATCTCGATTTTCTGCTTACAACAAATTAACATTTCTTTTGTGAAATGTGTTCGTTTAAGCGTCGTACATCTCTTTGTTTTCCGCCTCCATTCGCTTTATCTAATGCCGAAAAAACAATTGAGCATGGTGACAATTCGAATGAGATCATAAATGATCAACAGTTAACTTTGCTTGATATCGCTAAAGACATTGCTGCTCTGCGTTCGGACAATGCTCACTTACTCTCTGTGATGAATGCTTTGAGTGTCGATAAAGCTCAATTATTGCAAAAATGTGAGACTCTATTTGCTGAAATTCGTTCTCTTCACTCAAAGATTGATGATAAAAATGCTGTAATTTATTCGTTAATAGCTGAAATACAATGCCGGCGAACTCACCACATCGAAATTCGCGCTGTCAAAATTAGAACACCCGCAAGCATATGAAATTGAACACAGCCAAAGCGAAATGCGAAGTTCGCTTGGCGGCGTTTCATGGCGATAGATTTATTTCTATCGCCCTGCTGGGCGATGACAGCTGTGCGTGCCAAAGGTGGCCGTATTTGTTTTTTGCTTTCAAAGTTTTAAAAGAAAACAACCTAAACACGATTTTTTTTTGTTGTTTGAAAAATATAGTTGTGGATTCGTTAAATCTGGCTTGAAACAAATTATTTATAATAATCTTTCTTTGTTTTATATTTATATTTGTTATCATTTCCTCATTTCTAAATATGGTTTAGTTTTTTCTAAATATGGTCACCCAAATTATAAAGGCGACCAAATGGGATCAGCTGTTTTCGCTACCGCTCTAATTCTGTTTAAGTAGGCAAAATAGCTGGGCGAACGGTGAACGACAGCATCGCCCAATTCGGCGAAGTTTGCCGTTCGCCGGTATTGTATTTCAAGCATAACGTTGGAAATAAAAAATCTGCATAGTGTTGTTGCTAACTATGCAAATAAAGTCAATCCCAGTCGTACCAGTGCAGTGTCAAAAGCAGTGTTGCCGTTTTAGCCCTTTGGTGGCTAAATTTAGCTACCACATACCTTTTTTGGCCACATAAATTTAAAATGGCCCCTAGCCCTTTTTTAGCCCTTTTTAGAATTTATTCATACTTGGCATGAAAAAGTTGTATATGCTTAATTTGTTTTTTTTTTTCTTTTTTGCATTTATGTAAGAGATGAATTTTTAAACTAAGAAAGACTGATATATATACATATATGTATTGTATGTTCCTTACGCTTTTATACATACATACTGTAAAAGTGTTGGGGCTGTTAACTTTTCTGTTAACGATTTAACTATAGTTTAAAATAAATTTGTTTGTAAATTTGTTTAATGACCCATCAAGTCAATTGACCGTGTAGGTTCTTGTGGTGTGATTATACCAGCATGCTGGTGTCGTTAGTGGTGAAATTAGCTCAATTTTCTAAGTAAAAAGTATTTTGGCGGAAATTTCTTGCACTATATGAGTCAAAGCTGTATTTGTGGAAGATTATGTTCACGATATTGCAGTTGTGAATTACAAAGAAAAACAATGTTAAACAAAATGCTAGAAAAATTATGAAATTTCGGTTCTAATCATTTCGATCTTTCCTCGATCTCATTTGTAAAGAAATAGATATTGTACCAGCATGCTGGTAAGTTATATGCTTCGAGCCTGATGGTACAATCACTTGATGGAACCAGCAAGCAGCTGGTACAAAAAGGTTTTTGGTTGGATAAAATATTAGCTTTTTTTCCAAAGTTCATTGTTTTTATATACCATTACTTATTGAAAATGTTTACGTGTATACTTATATATGTATATGTAAGTAAAAAATTTTAGCTACCATTTTTGGCCACAACGACTTTTTTTAGCTCTTTTTTAGCCCTTTTTTTAAGGGAATTCGGCTACCACTAAAAATTATGCGCGGCAACACTGGTCAAAAGATAAAAATAAAGCTTCGGCTGCGAAAACTAAACAATCAAAAAACAAAAACTTAAACAAAGGCTTGACTGAAACAACTAATAAGTCTCTCTTGGTTGATGTGCCTTCATGTAATAATGATTCGCAAGTTGAGATTTCTACTACACTCGTAGCGTCGAGCCCAAATGCTCTGCTAAATGATGATGTCTTGATTTCGAAGTCGACGTTGACGTTGGGGTCAGGTGTGGCTGCTGCTTCGCCCACTAATCAAGCCAATGATTTTCGTGCTGTTGGGAGTGAAACTAATGCTGAAGTTCCGGCCATTTCCGATGCATTTAGTAACGAAATTTCTGATATTTCGGACGCTGACGTTGCTGCTTCTGCGGGTCAAGAATCTGTATATGATAATATAACTAATGAGAACAATTATCGTAAAGCGCCTGCGGCCTCTGATGGTCAGATATCTGCCTATGATAACACCACCAATTTGAACAAACATCGCAAAGCGCCTGTAGTTGTTGTTGGAAGTAATGCTAATGCAAATCTTGCTGTAGCTGTTCGACTGAAATGGTTACATATATGTATCTTCATTTAAGTCGACGGTAAAGGCTGGCGATATTGTCGAAAATGTTTCGAAAAATGCAAATATCTCTCCATCCGTAATTCGTTGTTTTAAATTAATAAAGAACGATGTAGATTCAGGCTATGTATCGAGATGTAATTTGAAACTTGGTATCTCGCCTTCAATTTATAATAAGCTGCTTGACTCTTCGATATGGCCATCCGATGTAAAATTAAGGCCTTTTCCTGTGAATATGAGGTTTATGTCATTGTTGAGTCTTGGCTTAATGATAACTTTTTCGAAGCGGAATTTTTTGATCAGAATTTGTATCACACCCATCGCAAGGATAGAAATCCTATCGAAACTTGATGTCAAAAAGGAGGTGGCGTGTTGATTGCCGTAAGGAATTCCCTCTTGTCGTTGTTTGTTCAGTTTTCTAATAGTGACACTCTACTTGATCAGCTTTGCGTTTGCATCCGCGGCACATTTGGTAAATTATTTATTTGTGTATCCTATATTCCGCCTAGTAGTATCGATTCATTGTACTCCGCTCGTGTAAATAATATTATTGACATTTATGAACATAACGAAAATAGTCACTTTTGCGTTTTAGGTGACTTCAATCTAAATAAAATTGTATGGTCAAGTCTACTAAATGACGTTATCATTACTCCAACTAATGTTAATAATGCTCATGAAATTAAATTTTTAGATAGTCTTTTTAGCTTAAACTTTAGTCAGATTAATTCATTTGTAAACCAGCTAAATAATATTTTAGATCTTATCTTTATTGATGATAATTTAATTTCTCATCTGGCTGAGTGTACTTTTCCTATTTGTAAATCAGATATGCGTCATGTACCCCTGTCTTTATCATTAGAATTTTTTGACCTAGTGTCTAAGGTAAATATTAGTCATAATATTCGGTCTTATAATTTCAAGGATGCTAATTTCGCCTCGCTTAACACAGATATATTTGAAGTTGATTGGAAGTCATTTTTCTACTCTAAAGATGTCTCGGGATGTTTCGATGCATTCCTATTTAAGTTGTTTGAAATATTTAGTAGGAATCTCTCTTTTCTCCCGGTCAAAGTTCACCAACTGGTACACCACGAAGTTAAGAGAATTGAAAAATCAAAGGAACAAATATTTTAAATTATATAAAGCTGCCAACAATATCTCATTTAAAGATAAATATATTTATTATATGTCTGAATCCAAAGTTCTTGACAAATTCTTATATAATAAATATATTTCTCGACATGAGGAAGAGCTTAAAGCAAATCCAAAATTTTTCTGGAATTATGTTCGTTCGAAAAGAGGCTGTTCTAATATTCCAACCTGTGTGAAGCTTAATGGCACTTGTTGGCTGACTCGGTAAACCTCTTTTCCGATTTTTTCAAATCCAATTTTGTTGTTGACTCTGATAATTATGTCAATCCTCTTTGTACTGATGCACCCAAATCCCTAGATTTTGGGGCCATGGCTGTAACTGAATTAGATATCATGAATGGAATCTCCTCCTTAAAATCCTCCTTGAAGAAGGACAGTGATGGGTTGTCTTCCTTTTTAATTAAAAAGTACGGCTTTTCATTATGTTTACCATTAAGCCATATCAATTATATAAATAGGCAATCATGTTTCCTTTACACCCCTTTTACGGCTAAACTGTACTTCTAAGGTATAAACAATTACATATCATTAGAAAGGTATTTTGATGCTGATGTGCAGGCAATTTTTAAAATTTCAAATTAGTTTAAAATAGAGCGAAAA
>NW_016158612.1:6186-33723 GCF_001687245.7 Rhagoletis zephyria
AACATAAACATTAAAAGCGATAGAGACAAAGATAGAGAGGAAGAAAGTGATAGGGATAAAAAGGAAATACAACTGAAGAATGTGCGATGTTATATTGTGATGTGTTATGCTACATATGTTATGTTATTGAATCTAATGCTATTCTATGTTATGTTATGCTAAGTACTAAGCTAAACTCCCCTCCACTTAACCCATTCCAACAAATTTTATTTCAGCTCAACTCAACTCACATAAACTATCCTTAATTTTAGCGGTTGAATTTCAACCGCTGGGCGAACACTAGTATTCAATATTTCGCTATCTACTGGCATCTTTATTGACCGTTGAAAGTTGGCATCTATCACTCCAATTTTCAAGTCTGGTAATAAGAACGAAGTATCAAATTACAGGCCAATATCTAAATTGTCGACATGCTCCAAACTCTTTGAGACAGTAGTTAAAGATAAGCTAGCCTTTGCTATTAAAGGAATAAAAGACCCATGTCAGCATGGGTTTATGGGTGGACGGTCAACGGTTACGAATCTAGCTGTTTTTTCTCAGTTTTGTGTTTCCGCGTTTAAAAGTGGGTGTCAAGTTGACACCATTTTCAACGATTTTTCGAAAGCGTTTGACAAGGTCTCGCACAAAATACTTCTGTTGAAGCTAGAAATTTTGGGTTTTCATTCAACTTTTCTATCATGGCTTAAATCATATTTGTCAAACTCATTTGTTGAAATTGAGAATCCTATACATTTGTGGCTACTTCGGGTATTCTCCAAGGCAGTATCCTTGGTCCTATTCTATTTATCCTCTTTATCAATGATGTTGGTCTACGCTTTAAACATTCAAATTATTTACTCTATGCAGACGACTTGAAACTCCTCCGTAAAATCTTCTGTTTATCGGATACATTGTTGTTGCAGGAAGACTTGAGCGCTCTTACTGATTGGGCTCTCCAAAAGAAACTACGTCTCAACACAAGCAAATGTTGTCAGATGGTGCTCTCCAAGTCTTTGAATGTGCATTTCTCGACCTATTCTGTCTCAAATGCAGCTCTTGCCTCTGTTAAAGAATTTCGGGATCTTGGAATAATTTTTGACTCGTCCTTTACGTTCGGTAACCACATTAATTTTATTATTCTGAAGGCTTATGCTAACTTAACTTTTCTGCGACGATATGCCAGTGATTTCAAAGACCCTTACACAAGAAAAATCTTATATAATTCTTTAGTGCGATCGAAGTTGGAGTATGCCTCAGTCATCTGGAATCCGATGTATTCCTCACACTCTTTTAGAATTAGTTCAACGCAGGTTTCTTCGTTTTGCTCTTCAGCCACTTCACTTTGATAATCCCTTGCCACCATACAATGCTAGGTGCATGCTCATCAATGTTCTATCGCTCGAAGTTAGACGATTCGTTCAAAATTTAATGTTTATATACGATATAATTTCCGGTACAATTGACTGCTCAGATCTACTTGGGCAGTTAAGGTTCAATGTTCCTAATAGAGTACTTCGCTCTCACAACCTATTTCATACTGAAATTTTAAGATCGAACTACTTCTCTTATAAGAGGGCTTAATTGAGTTTAATCGGCTTTCTAGAACTATTGATCTTGATTTTGCGATGCCAAGGTCTTTATTCAAGTCACGCATTGAGTCTTATTACTTAGAAAATTAAACATATCCTTAAATTAGCTGTTAAATTATTATTAAGTATCTCTCTTAATCTAGTTAGTAAGGTTTGTTACCATTGACTTAATAAAATGAAATGAAATGAAATCGAAAAGATTTTTATTTTCTCTTGTAGAGACAAATTCAAGTTTTGCAAATGTTCCATCATATCGGTAAATAACATTAAGTCAGAAAGCTAGTTTTCATTCTCTAATTGCGGGTAATATTCCGATCTCAATTTGCGTATGTGTATATAAAAAGAACAAAATAAAAATAAAAAAAAAAACCACAATGTCAAAAGAGCCAAAATGTTCTAAGAAAAGAGAAAGTGAATATAAAATAATTTAAAAAAATGCGTGTGTAACACCGTACACATGATAGAAGTGAAACTTCTTAAAAAAGGTGTGAGTACCAGTTACCTACTCACAAAATTGGATGTGTAAACACATGATAAAAACATAACAAGGTAAAACCATTGAGAGACAGTCTGACGTTTGCCAACAATATAATTTTAAAATCAAAACTCAAACTCACACACACATTCTCATTTTCAATCTCAAACAACAACAATTGTGAACAATTTAATTTTTTTATTTTCAATTTTATATGATTTTAAAATGTTGGCAAACGTCAGAAAAAAATCATGGCCGACGAAATGAGAGAATGAATTTACCTTGTAATGTTTTTATCATGGTTAAACATATGTTTACGGTTCGGCAAACCAATAGGCGATTGAGTTACATACATAGGTTTGGTTAGAAATCAAATAATAGCTTCATTTCATCTTATTAATTTTCTGATATACATATAACTTATTTATTCATTTTCCGGTAACACCACCTTATATGAATTCGCGCTTCTAGCATCCATAGGACCGGGTTGTAATGGAAGTAATTGTATGTTGACCAAATAAATGAAAATGTTTATAATGCAATCAATAGANTAACATTAAGTCAGAAAGCTAGTTTTCATTCTCTAATTGCGGGTAATATTCCGATCTCAATTTGCGTATGTGTATATAAAAAGAACAAAATAAAAATAAAAAAAAAAAACACAATGTCAAAAGAGCCAAAATGTTCTAAGAAAAGAGAAAGTGAATATAAAATAATTTAAAAAAATGCGTGTGTAACACCGTACACATGATAGAAGTGAAACTTCTTAAAAAAGGTGTGAGTACCAGTTACCTACTCACAAAATTGGATGTGTAAACACATGATAAAAACATAACAAGGTAAAACCATTGAGAGACAGTCTGACGTTTGCCAACAATATAATTTTAAAATCAAAACTCAAACTCACACACACATTCTCATTTTCAATCTCAAACAACAACAATTGTGAACAATTTAATTTTTTTATTTTCAATTTTATATGATTTTAAAATGTTGGCAAACGTCAGAAAAAAATCATGGCCGACGAAATGAGAGAATGAATTTACCTTGTAATGTTTTTATCATGGGTAAACATATGTTTACGGTTCGGCAAACCAATAGGCGATTGAGTTACATACATAGGTTTGGTTAGAAATCAAATAATAGCTTCATTTCATCTTATTAATTTTCTGATATACATATAATTTATTTATTCATTTTCCGGTAACACCACCTTATATGAATTCGCGCTTCTAGCATCCATAGGACCGGGTTGTAATGGAAGTAATTGTATGTTGACCAAATAAATGAAAATGTTTATAATGCAATCAATAGATCCTTACGAATTCGCCATTACCAAGGCACTACTTTACGCACTTTTGTTTGCAAAATGCATTTATTTAAGTTGAAAGAAGACAAATTCCTTTGTTCGGCATTTATTCTTACTCACTTTCTATCTTACAAGGAGAATTCATATATTGTTATCACGAATTCGTATATTCATGTGGCAGCAAGAGTATAAAATATAAAATTACCTTATAAATTAAAAGCATAAGTATAACATGTATGCGTAGTCCAATTCACGAAATCATTTCATCGATCTGAGTAAAAACTAAGTGCATAAACTCTATTTCGCGTTAATTCAAATCATGAAATGGTGTTCATTCATTCAGTTTCTACTCAAACGCATGAAATGATTTCATGAATTGATCTACGCATAATGGTAGTAAATGACAGAATGAATTACAACAAACACATCCTTTTGACATAATGCAAGCCGAAAACGTTGGTTCAAATCAATCCGCAATCAAGTTGGACGTTTTGCCCACAAACATTGCAATTTTGCGAGCAGTCTCATTATAAAATCTCATTTTTAGAATTTCATAGTTTTGGCTTAAATTTAATACAAGGAGATAGCGAGAGCACAAAACTACTCTAGAAAATTACACGCACAATGACAAACATGAACAAATGTACAACAAACACATAATTTTTGACAATCAGTACAGTTCGCATTTATATCAACGAGCAGCTTATTAGATTTGTTTTCGTTTGTACTACATATGTGCATATATACGTGTAACAAACATATGTTCATTCATGAAAACCTTGCTGTCCATAAGTACATACATATGCCCATCAGTACATCAACGAAGCTCGTTTGCTTCATCATAAATATATCCATACAAATTTATGTACATATGTAAGTTATAGATGCTCATTAGCGCACTCAAATATATTAATATAATAATATGTCACTCAACTTAAACTCCGAAAGAGTATTCACTTAATCATCTGTCTAACGAATGCTTAGGGCCGGTTGTTCAATGTCTGGTTATCACTACTAGCCGGTTAAACATCATTATCGACGATTTCGACAGCATGCATATAACATGTGATCGATAAAGCAGTCGTTGTATCTAACCGGAGCTTCTACCTCCGATTTGTGCTAATCAGACATTGAACAACCGGCCCTTAGACATTTTTATACTATGAACCTATAACTCACTCCCGTTTTCGTGTTCAAAATGAGTAGTCCGTCTAGTCTAAAAAATATGTTTTATGTTAAAAACTATACAAGTAAAATATATTTAATTATATTCGCTCGAATTACATGAACTAATAAAATATAACTATTATGTGTAAAACATAAAACCAGCATAAATCGAAGATCCTTTTATTTATTGTGTTTTAAACTGGCGACGAGGATAAAAATTCAAGTACAATTACAACTTGTGACTAACCAAAAAAAAAAGTTTAAAATCGCAGGAAACTCTACTCAAAAACTGTGTATCAACCAAGATTAATACAAAAAAAAAACAAACGAAAAATCCCACTTAAAAACCCATGAGTGTGTGTTGAAAAAGCAAAAAACTTAACTCAAAAACGGCGTAGCAACCTAAAATACTGAAAAATCGGAAAATTTTATAAAAAAAAAAATTTGTAATAACTTCAAATACTGAAAAACGCGAAAACTTACACTCAAAAACGGCGTAGTAACTTAAAACACCGAAAAATTGAAAAACTTAATTTTACTATTAAGAGCTTTGTAATAACTAAAAATACTGAAATCAGAAAATTTAGCTTTATACTCAATTTATAAGTACATAAAATTCGCCTAATTGCCCGAAATACCAGTGCAAATACCGCAAATAAATCAAAGTTTTAGACCGAAAAATACAAAAACAAAAAATTGCTTAAAAAGTGCATTTGACTTCAACTTACGAAAAGCCTAACAGTCATACATAACTGTGTGAAAAACTTCGAACACAAAAGCAAAATTACAAAAGAGAAAAGTGTTATACCAAAATGCACCTTTTGCCATGGTACAATTATTCAAAGAACTGTGAGAGTGATAAATCTGAGTGTTAAATATGAATGTTAAACCACTGTTACTTAAGTTCGCGCTCAAACATTGTTGCTGAACAACATAGAGTCGCTAACATAACGGACGTGTTAGCAGAAAAAACTGGTGTTGAAGTGAATGTTGCTTTGTTAACTTTGAATGTTGCTGTGCTTCGCTTGTTGCTATGTTAAATTTGTTGAGCTGTTGAACCTTGCGTGTTGCTATGTACCATAAGAACATTTCAAATTTTGAGCAATAACAAATTAAAAGACAATTAATTGAGTTACAAGCAAAGAATAAAAATATCAAAAAAAAAAAAATACAAAAAAGCAGACTAAACGGGCGAACCAAATAAAACCCGTGAAAATAACAAAAGATCTAAAATGGCACTGTCTTTAGCAGAGGCGCGAAGGAAGGCACGTAGTATACCATTTTTCGACGGACAAAGTGAGTACACAATTACCCATTACTTAAGAGATGTAGCAACAATTCTATCCCTTACAAACGAAGAAGAAAAACACATAATCGCCAAGGTTTTGTGCAACAAATTGAAAGGCCGAGCATTGCATGTAGTCCAACAAATCAACGAACTGAATTTTCAGGACGTCCTAAACAAATTGAAGGAAGAATTTGGTGTTAGGTCAACATTTCTAAATTTAAGAAACGATGCGATGAATGTAAGGGTTACAAATATTGAAGATCTCCACAGTAAGCTTGGGGGTATTTTACAGTCAATGAACACGAAATATATTTTAGAAGGCGAAACTGACATTTTGTACACGCCAAATAATAATGCAAAATTAATATTTGACATCTATTTACAATTTTTGCCTTTCAATGTAAAAACCTTGTTGTTGCAAAATCAAATAGATAATATGGAAAAAGCTTTTACATATTATTTACAAAATAATATGTTGAAGGATTTCGAAATAAATAATGGTATTACGCATACGGACGTCCGTCCAAAAAATGGTAAATATCCGAATAACTTTAAGCATAATTTCCTCAGTAATTCCAATGTGTTGAACTATAAAAGAAATATAAATGACGGTAATCAAACTAATGGACATTTTTATAGAAGTCACTCAAATAATACTGGTAATTATAACACATATTTTGGAGGTAATCAAAATTATGGAAGTGTTGATAATTACCGAAAAAAACAGTCTGGAAACTTTAACACTCTAGGTAAAAACGTCTACACTAACGTTAATAACAATGGTAATGATTACAGTAGGGGTAATGCTAGTGGGAATACTCGTAGTAGATTTAACGATCATAGAAACTATAGATATGCAAATAATTTCGGTAGGTTTAATAACAATGCGAGATACAACCAGCAGCCATCTGTTGTTCCAATGGAAGTGGGCAATATTGAAGAATACGAAAATTTTCAGCTTTCTCCTCTTCAACCGACTTACCCCTGATAGACCTGACATTCAATAATGTTGTAGTAAGGTGTTTGGTGGATAGCGGGTCGGCAACCACGTTAGGGGATTTCGAGATTTTTGGAAATTTTCGCAGTCGCAGGAAATTAGAAAAACCTATCCTAGTAAAAACTCTTTTTGCATCAGAAGTAACACTGGAAGAAGTCATTGTCGAAATTCCTGTAGAATTTGAGAGAAAAGAAGAGACAATGTCTGTTAAATTATTAAAATTCAATGACAAACCTTTCCAATGCATACTGGGATTAAATATTCTTGCTCCGCTTAAAGTACTTATTGATTTTTCAGAAAAAGTAATTAACGTCAGCAACAAAATAATACCTTTTAATAATAACAAGCCTACAACATATTTACATAATGATAACGAATTCTACGCTTATTGTTCTCAGACAAATACATATCCCGATACCGTTTCATCAGATAAAAGTAGTTTGAATATAGATCCACTAATTAGTAATGATTTGAATGCTGAAGAACAAAGGTTTTTAAGAAATTTTCTATTAAACTATAAAAGCATATTTTTTCAAGAAGGTCAATACTTACCAGCTTTGGAAACAGTTAAGCACCAAATTATAACGAAACCTCATGCTCCTATATATGTAAAAAATTATAGATACCCTTACGCGTTGGAAGAAGAAATAAATCGTCAATTAGAATCTATGCTGAAAAATGGAATTATTAGGCCAAGCAAATGTCCATATAACTCGCCGTTATGGATCGTGGAGAAAAAATCCAGCAGTGATGGTAAAAAGAAATGGCGTTTAGTTATAGATTTCCGGAAACTAAATAGCCTTACAATCGATGACAAGTTTCCTATACCAAACGTAGAATCACTCTTTGAAAAGCTAGGGCGCGCACAATATTTTTCCACCATTGACTTGGCCAAAGGATTTCACCAAATTTTGATGGCCAAAAGTGACGTAGAAAAAACTGCTTTTTCTGGTCCAAATGGACACTATGAATTTACGCGCATGTCATTTGGTCTGAAAAATCCGCTTGCCACATTCCAGCGTATGATGAACACGATTTTAGGTGACTATATTAATAAAATCTGCATAATTTACATGGATGACATATTAATATTTTCAACATCCATAAATGAGCATTTCGAGAGTTTAACCAAAATATTCAATCGCTTGTCCGAAAACAATTTAAAGATACAATACGACAAATGCAATTTTCTATCAAAATATACAGAGGGCCATATCATTACTCCGGAAGGCATTAAGCCGAATACCGAAAAAATAGAGGCTATACAAAGAATAAAGTTACCAAGAACTGTTAAGGAGATTCAGTCCTTTCTAGGTCTGACGGGATATTACCGTAAATTTATCAGAAATTACTCAATGATAGCTGCCCCTATAATAAAATATTTGAAGAAAAAAGAAAAAATCAGTACGAACGATATAGAGTTTATTGAAGCATTTGACAAATTGAATCTTATAATGACCTCACCCCCAATTTTAGCCTTTCCTGACTTTTCAAAGAAATTTACGGTAACAACGGATGCCAGTAATGTTGCGATTGGGGCGGTACTTAGCCAGAATAATAAGCCAATTTGTTTTGCCAGTCGCACGTTAAACGGATTCGAAAAACGCTACCATACGTTGGAAAAGGAGCTATTAGCAATAGTGTGGGCGGTGAAACATTTCAGACCGTATTTGTTCGGGCGTTCATTTCTTGTCCAAACGGATCACAAGCCCTTAAAATGGCTATTTTCCATGAAAGATCCAAGCGCACGCATTCTACGGTGGAAAACTTTGCTTAGTGAATACGAGTTTGAAGTTGAATATATAAAAGGTAGGGAAAATAACGTAGTCGACTTTCTAAGTCGACAAAAAATAGATGAGGAGGAAAACTTAGACATCAAGTCTCTGTTTGAAAACTCCATAAAAACGGTGCATTCAGCATGTGAAAATCAAAACGACCATTTCCCTATTTCTGATTCAATTGTGAACAAATATACAACTCAAATTCGACTAGTGAAAAGCAAAACCATAGCAAGCGAAGTAAAATATAAAAAATACCTTATAATCTATATAGCAGAATGTGACGTAAATAACAGCATTTATTTAGCAGACTTATTTAAAGATACATAAAAAAGGGAACAATAGGAATCTATTCAGAATTACCCGATAACCTGTATAATATTGTCCAAGAAAGATTAATAAGTTTATTTTCAAATGATGGTAATATTAAATTTACCAAGTGCAGCTATATAGCATTAGACATCAGGAGTGAAGAATAAATCTTGGAGGTAGTAGAAAAAACTCACATGGAAGGTAACCATAGAGGCGTATTAGAAAATTATGAACAGCTGAAATTTAATTACTTTTATCCTAATCTCAAAAAGGTGATCAACAGATTTATCAACGAATGTGATGTATGTAATGAGAACAAATACGGAAGAAAACCGTTAAAAAATTTTTTTAATTATACTGAAACTCCTAGCAGTCCTAATGAAATAGTACACACAGACATATTTTATTGTTTCCGTACATGCTTTTTGACCACTATTGATAGGTTTGCCAAGCTAGCTTCCGTACATAAATTTCCCGACAGAAACATGATCACAATTAGAATTAAACTACAGGAAAGATTTGCATGGCTAGGCAAGCCCAAAAAATTAATAATGGACAATGAATTTAACAATTCATTGATAAGATTATTCAGCCGCGAAAATGATATAATACCCCACTTCACTACTCCGAACAGTCATACTGGCAATGCAGACATTGAAAGACTGCATTCCACGATATTAGAACACATACGCATTTTAAAAAACACGGACAACACCTTGGAGGTAGAGGAAATTATGATTAAAGCAATTGGTTTTTATAATAATTCTATACACAGTTCAACCAACACAAAACCAATGGATTTCATCAACAGAAATGACATTAATTTTGAAAAAATTAAGAATAACGCTTACGAAAAGAAAAAGCAAACTATAGACAAAATTAACACAAGAAGAGAGAAAGTTCCAAATTTTGACAACGACAAAGTTTATATTAAAAATGCTCTAGCGGATAGGAACAAAGTTGCCAAAAGATTTGTAAAATTACCAAATAGTTACCCAAACAAAATTGACATAGCTCAGATCAAAAGGCCACATAAAAACTTGTAAATATTATCATTACTATAAATTAATACTATAATATAAATATATGTATACATGTGTACGTATCTTTAAGGGATGAAACAAAAACTAATAAATATTATTTTTCTGTACTATGTTCATATATTTAAAATATGAAAAAAAACAGAAATTATGTTAAAATGTAATCAAAATATATTTTATAAATATTTTTATTAAACAAATTTCATATTACATACATGTAGATACGAATTTCGAAAACGGAAGCACAAAACGAAAAATTACGTTGGAAAGAAAACATGATACAATTAAATTTTAAATTATCAATATATAGTAATATCACAATGTTAATGCCTCAGCATTTTTCGATTTATAAATGTATGTAAACGATAAAAAAGTTTTAACTTATCATTCGCAGAGACGCGAATTCATTTTACGGAGGGCGAGTTATAGATGCTCATTAGCGCACTCAAATAAATTAATATAATAATATGTCACTCAACTTAAACTCCGAAAGAGTATTCACTTAATCATCTGTCTAACGAATGCTTAGACATTTTTATACTATGAACCTATAACTCACTCCCGTTTTCGTGTTCAAAATGAATAGTCCGTCTAGTCTCCGTCTAGTCTAAAAAATATGTTTTATGTTAAAAACTATATAAGTAAAATATATTTAATTATATTCGCTCGAATTACATGAACTAATAAAACATAACTATTATGTGTAAAACATAAAACCAGCATAAATCGAAGATCCTTTTATTTATTGTGTTTTANGGTCTAGTCTAAAAAATAGCATTAGATTCAATAACATAACATATGTAGCATAACACATCACAATATAACATCGCACATTCTTCAGTTGTATTTCCTTTTTATACCTATCACTTTCTTCCTCTCTATCTTTGTCTCTATCGCTTTTAATGTTTATGTTTATGCTTATCTACACCTTCATATTCATGTTCATGTTCAAGTTCATGTTCATGTTCATTTTCATGTTCTTTTTCATGTTCATGTTCATGTTCATGTTCATCTTCATCTTCATCTTCATCTTCATCTTCATCTTCATCTTCATCTTCATCTTCATCTTCACCTTCGTCTTCATATTTATCTTTTCCTTTATCCTGATCTATATCTTCATTCTTTTCTCCATTTACGTATTTACCCCCACCATTGTTATTAGGTTAGGTAGTTAAATTTTCCTTCCTCTTTTTCTTTACATTGTTTCTTTAGTGATATCATGTCATGTGTTGAAATTGGGTGTGATGAGTTGCAGTGTGGTGGAATTGGGTGTGGGAGTTACGGTGTTATGAATTCAGGTGTGGTGGTCTTAAGAGGTGTGGTGAATTTAGTTGTGGTGAGTTGAGGTGTGGTGAATTGAGGTGTGGTGAGTTAAGGTGTGGTGAGAAAGTTGAGGTGTGGTGAATTAAGGTGTGGTAGATTAAGGTGTGGTGAGTTAAGATGTGGTGAGAAAGTTGGGGTGTGGTGAGTTAAGGTGTGGTGAATTAAAGTGTGGTGGATTTAGGTGTGGTGAATTAAGGTGTGGTGAATTTAGGTGTGGGGAGTGAAGTAGTGGTGGATTTAGGTGTGGGGAGTTAAGGTGTGGTGAATTAATGTGTAGCGAACTCAGGTGGAGTAAGTTTTTAAGCGGAGGTGAGATGAGTTGAGGTGAGTTAAGTTAAGTTAAGGGGTTAAGTTAAGATAAGTTATCTTTATCCTTATCTTCATATTCATCTTCATCTTCTTCCTCGTCTTGGTCTTCATCTTCTTCTTCATCTTTATCCTTTCCTTTATCCTGATCTAAATATGTCCATTCTTTTCTTCATTTACATATTCACCCCCACCATTGTTATTAGGTTAGGTATTTAAATTTTCCTTCCTCTTTGTCTTTATATTTAGGTTTCTTTACTTTTATTTTAATTTCTGTATTTATCCCTTTCTTCTTCTCCATACTCAAAATTATCTCATCCTTGTTTGAGGCTAATCTATTCATGTACATACATACATACATCTTATTCCTAAACTGCTGCTTAGCACGTTTCTTTAATTCACTATCAATATTAAAGCATACATTTAGGAGGCATTTCCGCCCCAACCATGTACATGTATGGCATTGGTATTGGTGTGACTTTTGAATTGATTTTTTCGCTCTATTTTAAACTAATTTGAAATTTTAAAAATTGCCTGCACATCGCCATCAAAATACCTTTCTAATGATATGTAATTATTTATACCTTAGAAGTACAGTTTAGCCGTAAAAGGGGTGTAAAGGAAACATGAATGCCTATTTATATAATTGATATTGCTTGGTAGCGGCATGCTGAAATGCGCAATGAGTTCGTTTATACATACATATATATGTATACATATACATATATATGTATACATTCATACGTGCATTCAAACATACATATATACACATGTAGGTACTCGTACCCGTCAAGCGTCGCTTTATTTTTTTTCCCCTTCCCTATACTACCTGTATCTTCCTTCTCACTCATGTAACGTTTTCAGTTTTAAAAATTTCACTCTCCATTTTTGCGATACCGCCGCCTAAGAAGTTTCACTTCAAAAAAACTGTTTAATGTACCACGCTTTTATAAATGGACTAAAATTAGAAAATAATATTTCTCGTTCCCATAGAACTTGTTTTGATAACTTTTGATTTTGAAATTTTAGCAAAAGTAATTATAAACAATTTATGAGATTGAAAACGAAAACCGTGGAGCGCATGCAACGTGGAGCGCATTAGATTTAATTGACAATATTCAAACTACATACATAACATAGACATAGATACAGTGAAAGTACAAATTTGAGATCGATTTTAAGCGGTCGTTATTAATATACCCACATACATACATATATTACTCTTCAATTTCAAATCAGGCCTATTACATGCGCCCCACGCTTTTGATTTTCAATCTCATAAATTGTTTATAATGACTTTTGCTAAAATTTCAAAATCAAAAGTTATCAAAACAAGTTCTATGGGACTGAGAAATATTATTTTCTAATTTTAGTCCATTTATAAAAGCGTGGTACATTAAAAATTATTATTTTTTTATTTATTTTATACATTTTAGTTTTGTCTGTATAAAATTTTGCAATAGATACTAAAATAATTCCACTTGCAGTGAAAAGAGAACAGAAGACTATGCAAGCAAAATGTTGTTTGCTCACATTTAGTATATGCCTACATACATATGTACATACACACATATAACAGCAATTAATTTTATTTAAAGAAATGGCGTGTCGTCCATTTCCGCTGTAGCGTATGTAGTGCATATTTTTAACTTCTTCCGGCGAGGCGACATCTATCTCTAAAGTTTTTCTAATTGTATGTTTTTGATATGATACCTACGACGAGGTTTGCCATATTTGCCTTTGCTATATTTATAGTATGGTGGTCTGGACCAGGGTTGTTGCGAATATTCGTATTCGAATTCGCAACCGCGGAGCTTCAGCATTAATTTTGTCATTCGCATTCGCAAAAATCAATGCGGATATTTTGCGAATGCGAATATTGAAGGGACCGAAAATTACAGTTATTTTTTTTATGAGTTAAACTTATTTTTTATTCCGAAAAAAATGTACTTTCCGGATAACAAACAAACCACTTATCCAAATTAAACAAGATTGGTATCCAATGAATGAGGACTGAAATAGCTTTATAACTGAAATGTCTAAACGAGGAAAGCCACACATTGAAAAATATTTCGATAAAAAATGTTAATTAATTACCATAGAACAAACATTGAGTCAGGTATGTATTTACATGAATTTCTTTAGTATTAAGTTATAAAAAAATATAAATAGAAATAGTAAGCTTCATTCGTTATTTCTGTTTAAAAGCTATTTCAGTCCTCTTTCATACGATACCAAATTTGTTTAATTTGGATAAGCGGTTGTTTATTATCCGGATAGGACGTTTATTTCGGAATACAAAATATTAGGCCAAATTTAACAGCGCAGTTAGTCAACGACGTAGCGTAAACGTAGGTTGACATACGTAGCAGCATATCAAATTTACTGTTGACAGTGAGAGAGAGAAGCAACGGCAACGTCACCGCCATGCGGTGGTGAGTTTTCGTTAACACGCGAATCCCATAAGGTATACATATTTACTATAGGCGGAATACAAATTTTAGGGTGAATTTTTTTCGGGCAAAACTCATTGAAAATTAAATTATTGAAATTTCCATATTTTATTCACATTCACTTCCGCATCCGCGGATGTTAGCTTTTAAACATCCGCATCCGCGGATGTCTGAAATTCCACATTCGCAACATCCCTAGTCTGGACATACAACATTGCAAGTTGATAAAAGCATTGTAAAAAGCCACACTTTGCTAAGCAAAGAGTCGCATTTGGCTCAAAGAGCCGTGGTTGCCCACCGTTGGTATATAACATTTCTTGTGCAAACGCAAGTAAAAATTGTGATTTTTGGTAATTTTTTTAAGGCCTCTTTAGGGACCAATAGGATGCCTAGGCGGTCGTATTTGCATTTTTGTTAAAAAGAATGCCTCCTAAATCATCTTCACCAAGTTTCATTGGTTAATTCTGTCTGGTTTCCTTATGATACAGAGTGCGGCTCTATAAAAAAGCCCAACCAAAGTTAATTGGAGCTTTTTTGAAAGAGATTAAAAATGATGTTCAAAAGCTACAACTAACTTTAAGTGTCAATTTAATTTTGACTATAAATTAGCCCCTTTGGGTTTGAGTCAAAATCCAAATTTTAAATATGCGAAAATTACAAACTGAATGCACAGCACAAACCAAGGCGTTTTTATACAAGGTTGTGTTACTAGAGCAGCTGATTTTATGTATGTGTTTCGCCTCACTGCTAATAATGTCAAATTGAAATGTTTTGTTTGCACTCCCACACATACTCTTACAGATTTTGACAGTTTACGCCGCAAAAGCAAAAAGAAAATACATGTAAATTTATGTTTTTGTACTCCTGCTAACACCTTATATTAATTCGCTTTGGAACAAACGAATTGTACGGAGTTTAATTTGTACAGTTCATTAAGTCGTCTATTCAGCTCTTAAATGAAAAACAACTCTGCACTTAGTTTGATTAAGCCGCCTGTTACACTATCAATACGGATCGCGATATTTGGACCCCAAATAATTATTTGGACGACTTAAGTATATAATAGGTGTATGAACTGCATGAGTATCGATTGGTATCATAATATTTAATGTTTTTTTCGATTTGCTGGTCGATATTTTTATCGATTTTGTTATCGATATTTTTATAGATTTTGTTATTGACTTTGTTATCGATATTTTTATCGATTTCGCTATCGATATTTTGATCGATTTTGTTGTTGATTTTGCTATCGATATTATCGATTTTGCTATCGATATTTTTATCGAATTTGTTATCGGTATTTTATCGGTTTTGATATCGGTATTTAAATAAATTTTGTATCGATTTAGTTATCGATATTGTTATCGATTTAGCTATCTATATATATAATATAAAATATAAAAACAGAGATGTAAGCTAGATATGTAACGTAAATTTCACTTTGACCTATAGCAGCCCCACAAACAATTCCTTTATTAGTGTGTACCACGCACAGCATCATGCCATCAGCTGTATTTCTTACTAGCAAATAGTTACTAGTAAAAATTTATCCAGTAACGATCCAGTAAAACTTGCATGTTAACTGTCGTTTTCGCTCTCTCAATTTCCCCTACTTTGCTATTTTCCTGCAAGAAACCGCCAGCCAGTAAAAATTCTAGTAAATTTGTTACATACTAGTTTTTACTGGATAATGTCTAAAATAACAGACGTTGAAGTGCATCATTAGATTTCCCACCCATAAAAAGTACGAAAATATATATGTATGATCTACTACTTGTCAAATGCATCCAAACCAATGGATTTTCACTACGTACCTTAATAAATTATTGGCCTCGCCCGAGGTAAGGCATATTTAACACAGCTCATCTCTGCACCCACAATCAACATAGGCCACACTGGAAAGTACATACATTAATATCAGGATCATCTACTCCAGCCTAGACTTAACCGGTTTGTCCAAACCGGCTTCGGAAATACCAGTGTATCCTAGGCTAAATCGGTATATGCTATCGCATGTTGGTAGAACTAGTTTGGCCTAGCCAAAACTAGTTTAGCCGTAAGATCGGGTTCGGCCGGTATCATACACATGTATAGCCTGTGAGGAATTTCGTAGTCGTCTACTACAATAGCCAACTTTTGGTCCACTTACAACGGCCAACTTTTGTCTGGTTTCAAATTAAGTGTAAACACTAATAGTGTGTAACTAGTGTTCGCCCAGCGGTTGAAATTTAACCGTTTTAATTAAGGGAGTTGAGGTGGGCTTAGCTGGGCCGGGTTGAGTTTAGTTGAGTTGATTGAAGTGAATGAGGTGAATGCGTTGAACAACATAACAGAATATTACATAATATAACATAACATAACACAACACAATACAATACAACATAACAAAACACAACACAATACAATACAATACAAAAGATACCACACAACACAACACAACACATCACAACACAATACATTACGAAACAATACAATACAACAGAACATTACGAAACACAACATAATACTACGCAAAACAATACCAGGGTGTCCAGATTGTTAAAAAAAGCGCAATTTGTGGAAAAAAATCGCCAAAAATCGTCTATTTTTTTTAAATAAAATTCGTGAAATCTATATATATATATATGTATATAAATAAAAGATTTTAAAAATGAGATCTTGTTATGATATAGTTCTTAAAACCAAAAACGAATATAATACCTTCAGAAGGTAATAATAAATAACAAAAATCACTTATATAATAGTGATGTATAAAAAATGTTCTTTAAAAATACGCATTCGTTTTAAAACAACACATTATTTCAACACATTTTGCAATAGGACTGCGCAATTATTAAATTTATTATAACTCATATTAATTGATTAATCGCACAATCCGCTTTTAATAACTCGGCGCTAAAAATTAAATAAAAGCCTATAATAAGGCGAGGTCAGCTATTTCCACAATTTCTCCAAAATCACCTATAGTGTCTGAATTATTTACATTTCTGTTATTTTCATATATTAAGCTGTTCAACCTTTGATAACATACTGTTTGATATTGGAAACGTTTTGCAGCAGAAACTATTGGCCTTCATATAACACTTTATTCGAACTATTGAATTAAGGCTTTCCAACCTCATTCTATTTCGAATCTTAGTTTTTGTTGAATTCATTACGGAAAAAACGCGCTCAACAAAGCATGTGAGTACGGCAAGGATAAAAATATGAATCTACTTATATTTCCAAACATTTTATTGCCTGTTGCGGTTTTCACTCCGTAAACAATTATCCAAAATTCTTCAGAGTCGGATAGAATGGCTCCGAAAAAAAGTTATTCCATGGGAAAGTTAAAAGATTTAAATTTCTCAGTTTCCGCTGCTTTTCTTTCCGTCAAAATCAAATAGTGAATTGGCAGGTACCTGAAACTCGCCCTCTTGTGATTCACACACTTTTCTGGTGACAAAATTAAAACTTTTTTAAAAGTATTTAATTGACTATGTAATCGTTTAAAAAGTTCTTCGATTAGGGTGATTAAACATTTTTAACAGTGTTTTAATATGCTTCTTAAGTCCAGTTTATCACGCAGTTCATTAGCTTTGTATATCTTTGTAATTGGAAAAATTTTTTTGAAGGGAAAAAATCGCCAATGGCGATTTCTAAATTTTTACGCGCACATATCCAAAAAAATCGCCAAATTGGCGCGAAATCAACAAATCTGGACACTCTGCACAATACGACACATCACAACACAATACAACACAGTACAACACAACACAACACAACACAACACAACACAACACAACACAACACAACACAACACAACACAACACAACACAACACAACACAACACAACACAACACAACACAACACAACACAACACAACACAACACAACACAACACAACACAACACAACACAACACAACACAACACAACACAACACAACACAACACAACACAACACAACACAACACAACACAACACAACACAACACAACACAACACAACACAACACAACACAACACAACACAACACATCACATCGCACCATAATAAAACACAACATAACAAAACGGAACATAACATAATATAACTAAATAGAACATAACCCCATACCACAGCATAACATAACTTACCATAAGATAACATAACATAACAAAACATAACTTAACATAACATAACATAACATAGCATAACGTAACAACATAACATAACATAACATGAGATTACGCTACACTCATCAACACAATACAAAAACACACAACTTATCACAACATACCATATCATTCTTCAAATTTGTCTTTACCTTTTTTTCTTTTTTTGTCTCTACTTTTATCTCTATCTTTGTCATTTTTTCTTTTAATTTTTATAGTTATCACTTTCTTGACTTTAATTCAGACCTTTATGTGTATTATTTTCTTCATCCACATATTCGCCCACACTTTTGCTATTATATTAAATATTAAAATTTGCCTTCCTCTTTGTCTTTATGTTGAGGTTTCTTTACTTTTATTTTAATCTCTGCATTTATCCCTTTCTTCTTCTACATACTCAACTTAACCCTCTTCCTTGCATGAATCTTAATCTACATAAATCTGATTCCTAAACTGCTGATTAGCACGTTTCTGTTATTCAGTATCAATATTAAAGCATACATTTAGGAGGCATTTCCGGCACTTTGCTTTATGTTAAACTAATTTGAAATTTTAAAAATTGTCTGCCCATCAGCATCAAAATACCCCTTTAATGATATTTAGTTGTTTATACCTTAGAAGTATAGTTTAACCGTAAAAGAGGTGTAAAAGAAGCATGATCGCCTATTTATATATGTGAAGGTAGCAATAATTGTAACATCGATTATAAAAGAAACAAGTATATATTGGCCAGGATTAATAATAATTATAATGTTGAAAAGAGAATAGATTTAATTAACGAATTTCAAAGAATTACACCAGTCGTTTTTAATACACCCGCACGGTTCGGCTTTCGCTACTTGACTTCCCCTTTATGCCACTCGCTGCTCGGTAGCCTTGCCACCCTGGCTCATTCACCAGGCTTGCCATCTGTAGATGACAGCTCGGCCACTCCTGATAGATCGTCTCTCCTGGACGAATAGATTTAATTAACGAATTTCAAAGAATTACACCAGTCGTTTTTTATACACCCGCACGGTTCGGCTTTCGCTACTTGACTTCCCCTTTATGCCACTCGCTGCTCGGTAGCCTTGCCACCCTGGCTCATTCACCAGGTTTGCCATCTGTAGATGACAGCTCGGCCACTCCTAATAGATCTTCTCTCCTGGACGATTCTCCGCTGTCAGTGCTCTCATCTGATTTCTCAGCATCGTAGTCGTCACCCTCTAGATTGTGGGCACACGACGGTCTCATGTTGTCGTTCGTAAATACTCCTGCATACCGCTTACGCTGCTTTGGCATATCTGCACATACCTTCCAGCACGTAGCGATCGTTGGGTAAAACCAGGGTTCGGAAATATTAACTCACCTTCGTACGCGAATGCGAAGGTGAACGTATCAAATTTTCTGTATTGATCCTCCTTCGCGAACGAGAAGCATAAAACTAGTCCAGATAGTTCGCGTTCGCGAATGTTAGGTAGAAAAAATTTCCGCTGTTGTTCGTACGCGTATGCATTGGTGGACCAAACAGCGTGCGTTCATATATGTATGTAGCTATAAGTGGCAGCGATGCCTTCGCGAAGGTTCACTGATGTCGTTCTCGTTCATAAATGAATACAAATGCTGCGGCAAATATTCGCGGAAAGTTGGTGTGGCTAAAGATACTATTCTGTACGAAGGCAGTTTAGTTAATTGCATAAGATTTGCACCGTTCATTCGATTTTAAAAAATGAGGTGTCAAATGCATGTACAGAAAGTTTTTTTTTGAAATTATCATATTTACACCGTTCATTCGATTTTCAAAAATGAGGTGTCAGGAAGGATACATTTTTTGATAGGGTTGCCACCTGCGTTTAAAATTATGATATTTACACCGTTCTCCCGATTTTCCAAAATGAAGTGTAAAATGAAAGGGATTGGCCTCTAGATGTGCAGAAAGGATATATTTTTTAATAGGGTTGTCACCTGCGTTTAAAATTATGATATTGTTGAAATGATTTGTATATTTAAGTGACATGGTAACCCTATTTTGTTTATATAGACCTTCCGTCACAATTCACTCTTCCAGTCACTTCTAAAACTTCTTTTTGCGGGCAGGCTCTGCGGATCTAATTGCATTTGTTATTTCTAAATAAAAACTGAATTGCTTTTTACATACCAAAAAAACGCGTTTTGTTTAAAAGTTTATGGGCCCAGCACGGTTCCACTGCCCGAAAAATTGTTAATTGTTTTAATAATAAAAAAAGCAGACAGTTGTTATTGTTTTTTGCTTTGAACATTGTGTATATTCATAGCAAGTAGAAGTTTCGGCCGCTGTGGGTAGTAGTAAGCACTGCGCGCTTCCACTCCACAGCACCTGGGTTCAAGCCCTGGTCAAAGCAACATCGCAAAAAAAAATATAGAAAAAAAGGTTTTTTCTTAGCAGCGGTCGTCCCTCGGCAGGCAATGGCAAACCTCCGAGTGTATTTCTGCCATGAAAAACAGCTTCTCATAAAAATACAATCGCCGTTCGGAGTCGGCGTAAAACTGTAGGTCCCTCCGCTTTGTGTGACAACNTATTATTAATAACTAGCTGTACCCTGCCACGCTTTGCTGTGGCATATTCCTGTTACATGGACGATAATTTAATAACGAAACCAAGCATACGTTTCATATGAGTTTGATTTTGTAATAAGTAATGGTGTGCACACATCATATCAAGGATATTTGGTTTGCCGACATGGGTACACGCAACATCTGAAAAGCAATCCGCATCTAAATCTAAACCATGCTTTTCCAAAGGTTGACCTTGAGCATTATTGAGTCCTGGAAGTCTGGTGAAAGAGCAGACCAGCTCAAGCAACGACTGCTGTCAATACCACTATTATTTAATTGAAAGACATCCTTGTTTTTCGCAGCAAGAATAGCTCGTTCACCAAGCCAGTTCCTATAATTAATTTTCTTAATAAAAAAACATTTTTTCGATCAGTTCTACTAAGTTCTAAGTTGAAAAAATTATCAAGCAATAAAATTCGTCTTAATCTCTCATTGACTGGTAGCTTTCCGTTCCCATCTCCAGTAATTATCGCAAAAATACCTCGGCTGCAGTGTATGTATGTATGTTCGTCTCGTCGCAATGTTGACTATTTCAGGCAAGCATTTATCTCGTCCGTTAGTCGAGAAACTACAGACAATAGTTGCGTTCCCTAACTCGCAAGAAGTTGCAAGAGTTTACAGGATTTTACCAGAAAATGTTCCCCTACTTGATTCTCTGGTAAATTAGAGGAGAAATGGGAGAGTAAATCGGCCCTCTCTTTGTCAGAAGTTGCAATATTTTCCACGAAGAGTTTTTGCTGGTACAATCTTGTAAAGTGTCAACCCATCAGCTTTTCAAATGATTTCAAATTTCAATAAGCAAAAGCAAAAGTGCATCTGCATTTTCACCTTATTAAATATATCCTAGTGAAGAAATATCAAGTTTTGTAAGTATTTTTGTTAATTTGCTGGTATATTTGAGCAAAATTTAGACAATCGCCAAAAGATAAAAAACTGTTATGTAAACAAAAAATGGTGTCCACGGTGTATTTGACAGTTTTACCAGTTTTTACCCGAATAGCGTTCCCGTACTTTTTGGTTTATCATTTGACTCTTCTTATTTGGAGCTGTAACCGCATACGCGAGTTTGGCCGAGTTCGACAAAGCACGCCAGTTGTTTCTCTCTGTGCCAACTGACGCCAATTGGAAATGCCACGTGAAGCCAAGTCCTTTTCCACTTAGTCTCTCCATTAAATTGGGGTCTCTCTCTTTTTCTGCTACCACCAGCGGATTGCGAGTTGAATACTTTCAGACCTGGAACATCAGTTCCTATTCGAACGACATGGCCAAGCCAGCTGAGCCGCTCTATTTTCATTTGCTGCACTATGTGCATTTTGTTGTAAAGCTCATACAACTCATCGTTCCATAATCTACGGTACTCCCCGTCGCCAACGCGTAGAGGCCAGTAAATCTTCCACGAGATATTTCTCTCGAATACTCCAGAGCCGCCTCATCGAATGTTATCATTGTCTAAGCTTCTGCGCCATATAACAGCTCGGGCATGATGAGTGACTTATAGAGTGTGGGTTTTCTCCGTCGAGAGAGGACTTTACTCCCGAATTGCCTACTCAGTCTAAAGAAGCACATGTTGGCAAGAGTGATTCTGCGTGGGATTTCCATGCTGATATTTTTATCGGTGATAATGCGTTCCCTAGTAAACGAAATTCTCCACTTTCCCATTATTTTATGACAGGAGATACTACTTCGTCTTATCCTCGTTTGCCACCAGGTCCATTAGTTTTGCTACTTATCCAACTTGCAAAAGGGAGAACAGACTTCACGATTTCTGTTACCGATGATGTCGATGTCATCGGCACACGCCAGAAATAACACGCTCTTTTAAAAAATGTTCCTGTATGGTTCAGTTCCGCAGCTCATATTATCTTAACATTTGCAGCATGCGATCGTGAATGCCCAGCTTTCGCTTTAATTTGGGAATCTTTGATCGGGAATAGGAGTTCACAATAGTAGTGATAGTCATAATCATAATCATATTTTCTCATGTTATTCAAAATTTCTTTACTCGCACGTACGTAGTAGGCTATGGCGACCCCAAACGAAATTGTTTACGATGAAAAGTTAACTGATTTATATTGCTAGGGAAAGGTGCCAACAATTTTAAGTTTTCATTAAGTATTTTTTCATGCGATAGTTTTTTGTTTTCGTTACTCTTTTACCATTTTGTTATTTGTTTCAGTAGTTTTTAACCGACTTCAAAAAAAGGAGAAGGTTATCAATTCGTCGGAATATTTTTTTTTGTGTATGTTACCGCGTAACTTTGGACCACGTCACCGATCCCAGATGATCCCATACTAATTTGGGTTAGATCCGATCATTGGATCATGAAAAATTACCTATACTATTAAATTTTTATATGAGAATTGAAGTTGGGTTTGTTTTGTGCTTACAAATTACTTGTTTATTAATTTTTGTACATTAAATAATTTGTGTACCAGCTCTTCGTTGATAATATGATCACTTGGTTTGATAAGATGTTGTAAATTCTATATTTATTTAAACTGTTCAGATTTTGGATAAGTGGAAAGATTAAAAAAATTTCTCTAGTAAAGCTTTCCCAAACACTTTTCGTTTGGAACCAGTTATGTAATATTTAATTTAATTTCAATATTTTCAGTCTTTCCTTTTAGGTAGGTAATAATCCTATTAAAAATATTTCCAAATCAAGATTTTTCATAACCTTTCGTTTGGCACCCATATTGTACCTCAAATATATTTTCGATTGCAAGTCTTCTTAAAACCCTTTAGTTTGATACCCACATTACAATATTTCATTTATTTAATCAATCCAAGACGGTCCACCTTAAAGCTTAATAATATATGTACATATGTACGCACACAAGTATCTTTTAACTTTCCCTCCTAACAGTTTTACTGCTTTGAGGTTGAACTCAATTCTATTGAAAAGAGCGCGGATACTTATTTTCCCCTATTCAACCAGGAACGACCGTCAGCCGCCACCTATCGCACGTATCCGCTTTACATTTGTACTTATCCATACATAAATAATGTTAAAAAAACATATTTGACAAAGAACTAATTTTTCCTTGGTTTATTTATTTTATCGCTTGATATTGGTGCAACATACTAAGCTATCGAGTTCATATTTTCAAAAACGTGGCAACTCTCCTCAAAAATATTTTCAAAAGTCATCTACCTTAAACCTCTTTATTTTAATACCTTTATTTTAATAGGGTCATTTATTTTATCAATTACGCAAACTGAGTTAAATTTTCTAACCGGTGGCAACCTTCCTCAAATATATTTTCGGCTGTAAACCTTCCTAGGAATCTAAAGCTTGTTACCGACATTGCAAAATTTCATTTATTTAGTCAATTTAACAGAGTTAAAATTTTCAAATAGGTGGCAGACCTATTCAAAAATATTTCCTACAGTCATCTTTCTTAAACCTATTTAATTTGGTACCTATATTGTAATATACCATTTCTTTTATCAATTAAATTTAGTTAGATTTTCAATCAGGTGGTAACCCTCCTCAAACATATTTTCTGCTGTAAGCCTTTTTAAAACTCTTTAGTTTCGACACCCACATGGCAATACTTCATTTATTTTATCAATTTAATTGAAATAAAATTTTCAAATAGGTTGTTAGTTATCTTTCTGAAACCTATTTAATTTGACACCTATATAATAAGTTATTTATTTTATCAATTAAATTGAGTTAAATTTTCAAACAGATAACAACCCTCCTCAAACATATTTTCGACTGTAAGCCTTCTTAAAAGTCTTTAGTTTGATACCCACATAGCAATATTTCATTTACTTTGTCAATTTAACTGAGTTAAAATTTTAAAATTGGTGGCAACCGTTCTAAAAAATATTTCCAACAGTTATCTTCCTTAAACCTCTTTGAATTGATACCCATATTGTAATATTTAATTTATTTTATCGATGTACTTTAGTTAAATTTTCAAACAGGGGGCAACCCTCTTCAAACATATTTTCGGCTGTTAGCCTAGTTTAAACTCTTTAGTTTGACACCCAAATTGCAATATTTCATTTATTTTTTTCAATTTGACTGAGTTAAAATTTTCAAATAGGTGGCAACCCTCGTCAAAAATATTTCCATCAGTTATCTTTCTTAAACCTCTTGAATTTTATACCCATATTGTAATAATTTATTTATTTCATCAATATAATTGGGTTTAAAAATTTTCAAACAGGTGGCAACCCTCAAATTTTTTGCGATATCATTGGTTCTGGTATTATACCGAACAATACAAGAAAAAAATTATTCAAATCGGTTCAGCCGTTCTCGAGTTTTGACGACCGTGACATACGAACACAACGTTTTTATTAATATAGATAGATAGAAGATAGATAGATAGATTAGAAGTTTCGTTTTTTTTAATATAATAAAGACATATTTTAATTGAAATAATGTCTTCGGAAAGCGAAATAAAAATTGAGAAACTTCAAGATAGTTCGCAGTGGCTGACATGGAAATTCCAAATGGTGCAAGTTTTGGAAGCTGGCGAAATGTTTGGTGTGGTCAACGGAGAAGAGTTATTGCCCAGCGCAGGTGAGCAGGAACAGAAGAGTTGGCGTAAACTTGATGCCAAGGCACGCCGGACAATAAGTACAGCATTGGAAAAACAACCGCTTCTGCAAATTCTTAACTGTGCTTCTGCGAAGAGCATGTGGGATATACTCAAAAGTGTATACGAGCAAACATCAACAGCGAGCGTATTGCTTTTGTGGCAGAAATATTACAGTTACTCGAAAGATCCAGAAGATGATATTGCGACTTTTTTGTCGAAGCTAATGGAAATTGTGCAGCATGATTATGACGATGATTATGACGAAAGTTTTAATTTCATTGCCGGCGGAATACAATCACTTCCATAGTGCTTGGGAATCGGCGCGGCCAGCTGATCAGAATCTAAATACTTTGAAAGCCAGACTCATGGCTGAAAAAATTCGTTTGAGTGCTCAGGAAAAATTCAAAGTGGAGGCTTTTGTAGCCAGGCATCAGAGCCGGCCAAATACCAAAAGCATCAGAATAAAAGCAGAAAAGCCTCAACAAAGGGCGGATGTTTTAAATGTGGTTCAAAAGAACATTTTAAACGGGACTGTCCGCAAGTGGCTAAATCGGCAAAGAATGAGACTTAACAAAAAAATGGCGAAGCGCTGGTGTGTGGAGCAAATGTAAGCGGTAAGTAAGAGAGTTGGATGTTTTATTCAGGGGCAACGGATCACATGAGCAACCGACGCGATTGGCTCACCACGTTTGAACACTACAATGATATCAGAGTTGGCGATGGGCATGCTATTAAAGCAGCAGGCAAAGGTGACATTAATGTTTTGACGAATGTGCTTTATGTGCCGGACATTCTCTACTATTTCTTTTCACAAACAAGGGCGCTAGATCGTGGATTTCATTTTCGGTCGGATAGCGGTAACTGCAAGTTCGTCAGAAAGGACGGAAGCACCGTAGCAGTGGGCCTTCGTCATGAAAAATTGTTTCATATGCTGATAAAGGTTCCGGAAAGTACCATGGCAAATATTGCAGCAAATGAAAAGTTAGCTTTGCGTAGATGGCATGATCGAATGGGTCATAAGGCAATTCTCAAGAGCGTAAATGCGGATTTCATTGATGAGAAATTTACATGTGAGCGATGTATTCTGGGCAAACAACATAGAGGCACCTTTAAATCGCGTGAAGTAAAAGCAAATGGCTTTGGAGAACCCTGTTTTGCAGATGTATGCGGCCCAATGCAAGAAAAATCCATCGGCGGTGCTAGGTATTTTTTACTTATTAAAGATGATTATTCGCATTTACGTTTCGTGTACTTCATGAAAGAAAAATCAGAAGCACCTAGTGCTATCAAAAGTTTTTTGATGCAAGCTGAAAAAATTGATCAGCATGTAACTAAGCGAATGCGAACAGATAATGGGCTTGAATTTGTCAATGACGAGTTGGCTAAGATTTTTAACCAGTTTGGAGTTAAACATAAACGAGTGATGGAATAGAAAAACACCACATGAGTTATGGTATGGGGAGCCAGCCAAATTTAAGCAATTGCGAAGTTTTGGGGAAGAAGTTTATGTACATTTACCTAAAGAAGAGTGGCGCAAGTTGGATGCAAAATCGTGGAAAGAAATTTTCTTGGGCTATGCTGACAAGCACAAAGTATTTACAGTTTGGAACCCAGTACAGCTTTCTTCCAGAGACAGTGACTTTTAAACTGCAAACAGATGGATCGCAAGAACAATGTTTTGAAAACTTGCATGATGTTGTGAAGTGTGAAGAAGAGGAAGATAAGCGAGATGACGATGTTGAGTTTGTTGACGACGACGTATTTTATGACACGGTAAATGGAAACAACTACAAGAATAACAACGATGAGAGCTGCATAGCTCGTCGTCTACGCAGCAGAACAACTTAACAATATACCATGTGTTGATATGCGTGGAGCCGAAATAATTTGCAGAGGCTACGCAGTCGGACGATTGCGGAAAATGGAAGCAAGCTATGGATGATGAATTTGACTCATTGATTGAAAATGGAACGTGGACACTGGTTGATAGACCGCCAGGTCAGAAAATCATTGACTACAAATGGGTTTATAAGCTCAAACAAGATGCTGAAGGAAATGTTCACCGCTATAAAGCGCGTTTGGTTGCGAAGGGTTTTACCCAAGTGCATGGCGTTGACTACGAGGAAACTTTTAGTCCAGTGGCGAGATTCTTTGCATTTTGGCTACGGCAGCAGTTCGTAAAATGCATCTTATGCAATTTGATATAAAGACGGCATTTGTATACGGCGATCTTAGCGAGAATGTTTTTATGCAGAAGC
>NW_016158612.1:38249-53185 GCF_001687245.7 Rhagoletis zephyria
TTTGGGCTCGAGATGTCAAAGCACGATTCATGTGTTTTTACGCGCAACACTAAAGATGGGTGTTTGGTTTTGGCTATCTACATTGATGGTCTAGTTGCAGCAACAAATAGTGAGCTCATTACGGGGCTCGTGAAGAGTTTAAAGTAAAATTCTTCGGAGCAAAGTTCTTTTTAGGACTTGAAATCCAGCGTGACGCTGATGATTCAATTTTCATTGGTCAAAAGGCTTATGCCAATAAGGTAATTGCTAGGTTTAATATGCAAGGTTCCAACAATTTGAGTGATTTTGGCAAAAATGATGGTGATCCGATAAAGTTTCCATACAGAGAGGCAGTTGGTAGTCTTATGTATCTGGCGGTGGCTACAAGGCCGGATATAGCCTTGGCCGTGTCAAATGTGAGTCGGTACCTTGAAAAGCCGGAGGCAGCGCACATTAAAGCAGTGAAGCGAATATTGCGGTACCTCAATGGCACGACGAGCATGGGTATCTTTTACTAGGGTTGCCAGACGTACTGCTTTTGGGTGTACACGTCCTCCTTTTTATTGCAATGTGCTCCCTTGTACTCCCAAAAACAATATGTGGAAATGTACTCCTTTATTAGTTTTGTACTTCTTTTGTTCTCCTTTTTCCAGCTATTAATATTTTGTCATATACAGGGTGTAAAATATTAACTGTCGCACAGTTTTTTTTTTTTTTTTAATAAAAGGGACTTTTACAGTTTTCATGGAAATTTTATTAATTCGTTTTTAAATTTTAACCTTCATTTGGGTTTACCAGCGGGTTTGGAAGAAAAGCGCAGGGGGCACACAAGTGTTCGTCGGTTACTTTATTACATAACTTCTGTAAATATAGGCTAATTTCCGCCATTTGGGTTCTTTATACTCCGTCTTTTGTCCAACATAAGGCCTCATACTCAGCAAACGAAAAGACTCCGAACCGGTGACTAGGAGGGCATTCATTCGACCAACTCTTTTTTTCTCTTTTTTTTTATACAAAGTCTAAGAAAAAGTACACCTATAAAAGACGTGAGTGCCGCATGAACTTATCTCCAAAAGCTGGCAAATACAAATAAGGATACAAATTTTAAAACTAATTAATAAAATTAATGTAAGGTATTTACAAAGTTAACAAAAAAATACAATTTTTCGAAACATAAAGGACCCTTTTATTTTTCAAAAAACCTGTGCGACAGTTATTATCTTACACCCTGTGCTTTGCCATTCATATTGTGGCAAACACTACTTACTAAGGAAAGTTAAGTGTGATAGTGAAAAGGTGTAGGCATGGTCGTAGCAAGGTAGGTGCAGAGCGCTCGGTTATAAAAATCAGAAAAATATTAAAATTATTATAAGGCCTAAATTAAAAAACTGGCCATATATTCAGAAAGAGTTTGGAATTCTTTTGTAGAATTTAGTTGGGGAAAATTTCCTATAAGAGCGGCCATTGAAGAGGTGGTGAGCGAAGGACCACCTAGGCCCCCTATGGGTCCCTAGGGACGCCTTAGAAAAATTGCCAAATATCACAATTGGGTGCCACGCCCACCCCCTTTGATCACCATCTCTTTAACGACCGCCCTTATTGGAAAGCCAGCTCATTTTGTTATTTATTTTTAACATTTATTGTTGCTTTGAAAAAGATTTCTAAAATATCTTTGTTTATTTGTACATAATTAATGGTAATTTGTAACAATAAATTGCCCAAAAAATTAAAAAACAAATTGTACTCCTTTTTTCTCCGTTTCAAAATCTGGCAACCCTATCTTTTACAACAGCAACAGTGACCTTGAATTACGTGGTTACAGGTATGCAGGCTACGCTGGTGATGTCCAGACACGAAAGTCAACATCAGGTTTTGTGTTAATGGTCGGCGATGGCATAGTGAGCTGGTGACCAGAACGGCAGAAGTGCGTATCTCTATCGACTACAGAAGCCGAGTACATTGCTGCTTCTTGTGCAGTAAAAGAGCTGGTGTGGCTCAGGCGCTTTTGGTTTGGTCTTGGTGGTCCCGATATCACGGTATTTTGTGTCGACAACCAAAGCGCCATTCTACTTATAAAGAATCCCGAGTTTCACAAAAGAACGAAACATATGATGTGCGCTACCATTACATTCGCGATAAGCATGAGGAGAATATTTTTGCACTACAATATATTTCCTCATCTGATCAACTGGCCGACGGTCTAACAAAGGCGCTTTCAAAAGTTAAATTTTCTTATTTTAGACACCAATTAGGTTTAATACTCATGTATTAGCTGCTTTGGTTTTGTAAATATGAAATGTAACTAAAAAGTGAGAGTGTTGAAATAATTTGTATATTTTAGTTACATGGTAACCATATTTTGTTTATATAGACCTTCCGTCACTATTCACTCTTCCAGTCACTTCTAAAACTTCTTTTTGCGAGCAGGCTCTGCGGATCTAATTACATTTGCTATTTCTAAATAAAAACTGAACTGCTTTTTACATACCAAAATAACGCGTTTTGTTTAAAAGATATTTACACCGTTCTCCCGATTTTCAAAAATGAGGTGTCAAATGAAAGGGCTTGGCCTCTAAATGTGCGGTAAGGATATATTTTTTAATAGGGTTGCCACCTGCGTTTAAAATTATGATATTCCCACCGTTTTCCCGATTTTAAAAAATGAGGTGTCAAATGAAAAGGTTCGGCCTCTATATGTAAAATAAGGTTTTATTTTTTTAAATATTGTTTGAAATTTTATATTAAAGAAATATTTATTTCCGCACTTACATCTATGTATTCGTAAATATGTATGTATGTACCAGAAATTACTTAAATTAAAACTCATAAAGATTATTCATATTTTGTGTACACGAGTATGTATATTTACTCAATCCTGCACTTAAATTTGTATACGAACATACATATGTATGTAAATAAAAGCTGATAAAAACAAATAGTTTTGCTTAGCTGCTATCTTTAACATCTAGTGTTGAAAAATTTATGAGCTCAAAGTTTAATTTTGTAATTAATAAATTTTACAGCGATTTCTTTGAAAGTTTTGTTCGAAGTTTAGTTCATATTGTTGAAAGTGTACTGAACGCTCTTTCAACAGAAACTTGTGTAGCAGGTATAGCTAGTACAACTTCCATGAATTCTTTGCAAGTTTCTATGAGGCATTTGCTTTTCTTAGTGCTTTCTTCATACTTGCCATATCTTTCTAAATAAAATTTCGTTTTTCCCATTTTTATCTAGTTATTTTTTTTAATATAATAATCTTCTTTAAAAAAACACCGCTTACTACATCACTCTTCCGCGCCTGTCTGATGCAGCACATATATTGTATGTGCCTTATATACGCGAGTAATAACACAGTAGGGAGGCAAAAATATCACAGCTAAACGGCCAAATACGTAAACTTAATTTTGGCCTCTAGATTACGATGGCGTTTTGAAAATCCGTATCACGTTTTGAGATATTTAGGGGGGAAGTTTTAGAGTTCTGAAAGTGAATTTTTCGTCGTCGGCAAAGGTTTTGATAACTGATCTTACTTAACTGGGATCTTTTAAATTCAATGGCGTTTTTCCAGATTGGCTCTAGTTTTCGAGATAACGGTGCTTGAAAATCTGCTTAAATTTAGGTTTTTTGTTAATAATTACCTCAGTTTTAAGGTTATTTTACTAAAATTTTGCACGTGACTGTATATTGATATTACCTCGCTGTTTCTGAAAATCATGGAAATCGGTTCACTATAACATATAGCTCCCATACTACTGATTGTTCAGATATGTGGTCTTGCGTTACAACTTATATTTTATTTCGTAAATTTTTTTATAATAGTAGTTTATACACTGCTTGGACCTGAATTTGGGTTCTTTTCAATCCCACTCTGGCATATTTTTGCAGTTTCTGTTGTACGAACGGCTTTTTAATACCTTTTTTGTACTGTGAAATCTGCTGTTCGTTAAAGTCAAAGTTACTGAGTTATGCTTTCAAATAGGCGGCGGTCTATACCGCCTCTATTTCACATAAGTTGGGAACCAAAAAACACAAACCGAAAATCTACGCGCGCGATTACTGTCATATTAATTGATAAAAAACATCGAACATTTTACGAAAAACGTTTATTCATCATATCATTGTCTTCGGAAACTCCTAAAGATGAAAAAAATTAAAAAGCTTTGCAATAAATTAAACAAGTTTTGTTTCGTTTGTGGTAAATTCGTTTTGAAATCAGACCAGCGTAAATTAGTCTCAAATAAAAATGCACTAGCATGCTATAAATGGTACTTTTTGCAATCTGAACCTGCACAAAATAAATACACTCCCGAATTAACATGTATTTCGTGTATTAGTGCGATGACTTTTTGGTGGACAAAAACACGATTTTCGGTGCCATTCGGTTTACCAATGATTTGGACAAATCCCGGAAAACACGAAGCTGAAAATTGTTATGCATGCACCAACAATACATTTGGTTTCAATGAAAAAGTAAGTAAATTTGAAATTATGTATAGTTTGCCCTCACTTTAATCGCTGAGTGTATGAAATAGGTAAAAGTTTCTGTATGTTTGGAAGGTACCGCGCCTAAGTATAACCAACCTTGGAAAGCCTGCAACAGAATGGTGCAGAACTATTTTAGTTTTTGTCCGCCGAACAAACAAACTTAACATTTGTATATCGATGGCTGAGTGGAAGATCTACCTATCTCGGCAGCCAGTTCCAAAACGCCCTATCTCAGAAAACTTTTCAGCAACGCCCTACTTCAGAATTTGATTGAAGAACGCACTTTTTCAGAATTTTATTAAAAAACATCCTATCTCAGAATTTTGTTGAAGAACGCCCTATCTCAAAATACATTGAAAATGTGCTGAGATAGGGCGTTTTTAAATCGGCAGCTGAGATAGGTCGATCTTCCACTCAGCCATCGATATATGCATATATATGTACGTACATATACTCATACAGATTTAATTCAATAGTTCGGTGTTGTGTCGTCTACAATGGTGTACCGAGCGCTCATTTACCTATTGCACATAGTGATGCATTACAAGTTCCAAATCATCCATCCGAACTCGAAACTGTCTATGATTGCAGGCTATGGTAACGCCATTACCACTTGATGGTGGATCTGATTACATTCCGATTGAAAACAATTTACCGTCTTTCATATCCCAAGAGCACCTAAACAGCATGGTGCGTAAATTAAATCTCTCCCATAACAACGCAATGATTTTGGCATCAGAACTGAAAAGCGTGAATGTTTTAGCACCACGAGTAAAAGTAACAGCCTACAAACATAGACAACATCCGTTTATGCCATATTTCAAGTTATCGGAAGATGGCACTCAGGCTTATTGCATTGATGTTGCAGGTTTGATGAATGAAATGGGTATTACTGACTATAAACCCGAACAATGGCGTCTCTTTATTGACGCATCAAAGCGAAGTTTGAAAGCAGTCTTGCTCTATCGCGATAGTAGCAAGAAACCCGTTCCCATCTTGTATGCGGTTGGAATAAAGGAATCATACGAAACAATGCAATTAAGCTTAGATTGCATCAAGTTCGAAGAGCACAGGTGGCGCGTGAACTGTGATTTTAAAGTTCTCTCACTACTTCCAGGCATGCAAACGGGCTACACTAAATACTGTTGTTTGTTCTGTCATTGGGATAGTAGTGACAAATGCAATCACTATAACAAATTTGATTGGCCAAAAAGAAAGGAACAATCGATTGGCCAATTCAATAGAGTTCACGAGCCCTTGATAGCGCTTAATAAAATCATGCTTCCCGATTTACATATTAGACTTGGTGTTGTTAAGAATTACATCAAACAGTTGGTTAGAGTCAAGGAAACTGCATTCCTATATTTGAAAAATAATGCCTTTCCAAAACTTTCCTTTGAAAAAATCCGTGAAGGTAGTTTTTTGATTATATGTGAGTGAAAATCTCTCAAGTGGTTGTAAACCGAATAAAGTGATTTGTGGGAAAATATCTTGACCGTCCAATTTTGGGTGGCCCATTTGAGATATTTTCGCTCATATATTTTATTATATCTCTCTCTGGCTTTAAGAACCCTATAATTTTTATTTCAGGTGTGCTTATTGGGCCGGACATCAGAAGATTAATGAAGGATCAAGGCTTCTTTAAAATTCTTGATGGCACAGCAGCTGTTGCATGAGATGCAGTTCGTGCTTTAATTAAACAATTTCTGTGTAAAAATCGTTCACCATAATATGCAGTTTATATTGCGAACTTGATGGAATCTTTTGACGCCCTTGATGTGCACATGTCGCTTAAAATCCACATGCTACACAGTCACTTTGACTTTTACGAGCAACAGCTTTCAACAGAAACCGACGAGGTAGGAGAGAGATTTCACCAATCCATTATGTGTTTTGAGGACCGATTCGCTGGAAAGCGCTTGAATTCAATGTTGGCGGACTTTTGCTGGTCGATCGGAGGAGGCAAAGGATATTAAAAAAATCATTCGAGCAATAGAAACTAGCGAAATATGCCAAAACGGGATTGAAGAGAACCCAAATTTAGGTCCAAATTGTATATAAACTAATATTATAAAAAAATATTACGAAATAAAATATGAGTTGTAACGCAAAACCACATATCTGAACAATCAGTTGTATGGGAGCTATATGTTATAGTGAACCGATTTCCATGATTTTCAGAAATAGCTAAGGTAATATCAAAATACAGTCACGTGCAAAATTTTAGTAAAATAACCTTAAAACTGAGGTAATTATTAACAAAAAACCTAAAATTTAAGCAGATTTTCAAGCACCGTTATCTCGAAAACTAGAGCCAATCTGGAAAAACGGAGGACGCCATTGAATTTAGAAGATCCCAGTTAAGTAAGACGAAAAATTCACTTTCAGAACTCTAAACCTTCCCCCCTAAATATCTCAAAGTTTTGGCGTGATGCGGATTTTCTGAAAACGCCATCGTAATCTAGAGGCCAAAATTAAGTTTACGTGTTTGGCCGTTTAGCTGTGATATTTCAAAACCTTAAAATTTACCTACAGTGTAATTAATAAGCCTCTGGTTTTTACTTCTAACCTACCTACTTTATATATATTAGACAAATCTATAGACTTCCAAAACAATAGTTGCGGTTCTGCCTGCAGATATCGTTTTGAGCACACCCCTCAAAATCATTAGAAGTAGTATTTAGTATTTTGAAATAAAACGGCCTTCGCGTATGTTACGTAGAAAAAATAATCTTAGGCAGCGACAATTTTTTAAACCTAATATACGCGAGTAATAATTACGCTTCTACCTGGGCTCGAATCGTAACAGACGTGAACGAGCCACTCGTCACATAAAAATGTATATTATGGATTTTTACAGTCGTGAAGGGCAGTACGTTTGTAGTTCGGATACGAAACGAGCAGTAATTCTATGTAAATTCTATAAAGACTCGTATAATGTGCATACCACTAACAATAATGGAATGTATTCTCATGAAATTATGGTCGTTAGTATTTCTCAGAAATCTTTATAGAAAAACATCATTCAACAGCAGTATTTGCGGTTCCACCTGCAGATGAGCATAGCCCTCACAATTATTGCAAGTATGTAGAAATATTTTTAAACAAACAGCTTTCGCATATGTTGGGTAGAAAAATTGCGCGTATGAACAACAGCGAAAATCCCTTCTACCTAACATGTATGGCAGAAAATAATAACACCATCCACAAAATTTTTTTCACATGCATACATAGTTGTAGAATGTACATATGTATAAATATTGTACATACCCAGTAGAAATTTTATGCATACGACATTGCTGTTGGTGGCTGCTGTGTATTCATGCCAGTATAAATGAATCTTCTTTCCATTTAATACGCGTGGTTTCTCAGAGCGTATGTGTACTCTAACCATACACTTGTACTACTGCTGTATGCATATGGCTGTATTAATATTTCAAACATACAAAAATGCATTAATGGAACAGTATTAAAGCATTCTTACAAGATATGTATCCCCATATGTAAATGCTACTTCTCTGATACATTTTAATATACGGGGACATACAAAAAAGTAGCACTTACATATGCAAATGCATATCTTGTAAAAGGCTGTTTGTGCTGAAAATAGTATCGCACAACACGTCCGTTCACTAAAATTTTTGTACAAGACTAAAAATATTACAAAAATTCCACTTCAAATTTATCAAGAAATGTACTCAAAACCAGTGTTGCCACGGACAAATTATTTTACCTACCAAAACCAACCAAAACCTACCAAATATTTTTTGAGTTATTATTTTTTTCAATGTCAAGTTTATTAAAAATGTAATAGTAAAACTAAAAGAGGTAGTTCAATAAAAACAAATTAACTGCGTAAGCAATACTTTTTTGTACAGGCCTATTCAAATGTATGTTTCTTTACACATACGTATTCAGTCTTTACCTGAGGTTCGCCCGAAAAAAAGTTCACGTGAAATTTTGTATCTGCCCATGTAAATATATGGAAAAGATCAGGCTCATTATTATTGTTAGTTATTATTATTATTACGTCAGGAATACTCGCACTGAGTCCGGCCCACAAAGGTTGCAGTACGTATCTAGAGAATCTCCATTTTATTCAAATGTTATTTTAACTTGCAGTTTCCTCTCAGGATGCCAGAACGAGTTCCAAGACTCCCGACTAAGTTCAAGGAGTCTTTCAGAGTTCCTCCTGGAGGAACTTATGAATCCCTTCGATTGTCTCGTTCCCTTTGACTTCCGCCACTTTTCTGGAATCTTCGTCCTGCCTGCTCCAGTACCACCGTCATCCATCTTCAATCCGTCCATGATGGGGTTTAGAAGGATAACTTGGGATCATCCAGGAATGGCTTGAGAACTTCCAAATGACCCCGTGATTGGAATCACGCCCATTCCAACACCATCGATAATATGCTATCTTCGTCAATTATGTATACATAAACCAGTGGCGTAGCCAGGGGGGCGAGAATTTGGGGGAAAGCAACTTTTTATTTTTGAACTAATAACACAATACTATTTTACCCTTCCGATTTATGATTTTTTTATTTCAGACTGATGACAAATTATCTTTTAATGAATATATAAAATTATCGGTTGGTGGATTATGTATTTGAATACTTGCGAAATACACTAGGCCATTTTGCTTAGTTCCCCACAGTGTTGGGAAATAAAGTTGTTCCTTCAGTATGAAATCTATACAAAAACTGTACTTTTCGACTGTAAATTGTATCGACTTTTTAATTTGCTCATATAGATTCCCTTCAAGACCAATGATTTGATGGTATTCACGGGAAAGTATAGGTACATTTACATATTTTACACTTTTAACATAAATGTCAAGGCAGATTTTAAGATACACTTCTTAACAAACACATTTTTTTAAGTTATTTTGAATGGATAAAAGAGACATCTTCGTTGAATTCAGTACTAAAACTTGACATTTCAAGTGCTTATCAAAACTTTATACATGTTAACTAGATTCGCCATTTATCTTAAAATTATATAATTTTAATTATTTGTTTATAAAAATGCAGTTTACACTTTAACAAAACACGTATAGATCCAAAGTTTAATCCTTGCGCAACATTAAAAAAATGAACAAACTTTCTAAAGCTTTTTAATTAGATTTCCTAGAAATACATATTTTGAGTATGCAGTTTTGTAGCCCGATCAATTCAAATAAAGCGCAAGTTTAAAATACATAGCTGCGATTTATCGTTGATTTTTAATGTTTATATATTTTTTTTGATGAAGGCGTTGCTCATTTTCTTCATTAAAAAAATTGCCGAACATACTTAGATAATATGGAAGAAAATTACCGACATCGTCAAAAATACGCCATACATCAACTGTAAATCACAGCTACTTTAAATTTGCACTTTATTAGACTAAAATTGAATGAGCTAAAAAACTGCAAAATATTAAGAGATAAAATTGAAATAGAAAGTTCATTCCCACGACAGCCGGTTCTACGTACCGGAACGACTCGGGTTTTACCCGACCAAGGGCTGTTGTTTCGGCGATCTCACCCCGTTTAGGTCGGCGAGGTATCTCAGAAGTTGTTCGTCAATAGGGCTACATTCGCTACGTTTTCTCCTACTCAGGGCTGGCATCGACTCAAACCCAGGGCCAGAAACCTACACCTTCTGTGTATGCCAGAGATGACTACACCACAACTCCACCTCTGTCAAGTGCAATGTTTGCGAGGGGTGGAGTCACTTTAGAGTCTGCTCAGGACTACGGACACATCGGCAGTGGACCACGTCTTTTGTGGCCCCCTGTTGCTCTAACAGAGCAGCCTCCACGGCTAACCCCAGTCCACCTGAGCAGTCCCACACAAACACCACAGCACAACAACATAACACAATAGACCACATCACAACGGCTACAGACCACAGAACACACACAACCGCACCACCACCCACACGCCGCCGCCAACAACTCTTGGTTCCTCCTACAATCTGCACGGTATGTCAGACCAGGATATTCCGTAATGTGACATCAGTCAAGTGCAACACCTGCCTTGGCTGGTGCCACTTTAGGGCATGCTCAGGTCTGCGCACCATGCGAGATTTGACGAGGAACTTCGAGGGCCCATGTTGCGCTGCTCGGTCGCAGACCTCAACTGCGACGCCTCCCGCCACCACCACAGGGCGGCAACCACCTCAGCAGCGCACACAGCCAACTGCGGCACGACTACACACATCCCTCACACCCCGCATCACCACACGTCTCCCAAACCACATGCAGCTCCTTCAATTTAACTGTAACGGGCTTCAGAGCACGATCGAGGAGATAACCGTCTTCATGGGAAGGCATGGCATATTGATAGCTGCGGTCCAAGAGACGAAGTTGCACAGCAATTCAACACTGTTGAATTGTGCCGGGTACAACGTGCACCGTCGAGATCGCGAGCGGCATAATGGTGGTGGCTTAGCATTCATTACGCACCACACCGTGCAGTATCGTCTTATCGAAGCAGACATCGACCGCAGGTATACCACCCTAGAATGTCAGGGCATTGCTATCCGGTCAGGCGATGTTGAGCTCGAAATATTTAACGTCTATATACCCGCTGTCACCTGCTGCCCGGCAGGATATCACACTGACATAGGTGCGCTCCTCAGAAGTGAAAACCGTATGGTAGTAGGCGACTTTAATGCGCACCACAATCTTTGGCACTGAAGCCTGTCAATTGATCGTAGGGGAACTGACTTGGCTTGGCAGATAGACGATTCGACATTCTGCACAATGAACGACGACGCACCCACCAGGATTATGGGCAGCTGCTGCTGCTCGCCAGACATAACAATAGTCAGCGCTGGTCTGATGAACAGCATATCATGGCGACCTATGCTTACTTTGGCATCAGACCACCAGCCCATAGTCATCTCGATCGATAAACCAACCGACTTTGCTTCCGCGGAGCACCGAACATATATCAACTTTTCTTAAGCTGATTGGAAAGGCTTCGCGGAATTTACTGAAAACACCTTCGCTGCTCTCCCCACACCAACCGACGTCCACCTTGGTGAACGTAAGTTCCGCAGGGCTGTCACCGCAGCTGCAACTCGCTTCGTACCGGCAGGATGTATCACTGACCCACGCCCAAATTACCCTGCTGAAGCGGCTGTTCTAGCCGATGAGCGTGACAGCCTTCGTCAGGCCGACCTCGGAGATCCCCGTATCAGGGATCTCAACGCGGAGATTCGGCAACTAGTAAACGTACATAAGCGGAAGAAGTGGGAAGAGCATCTGAAAACCTGCAACTTCACCTCTGGTATGAGTAAGCTTTGGTCAACCGTGAGGTCACAGTCCAATCCGACGAAGCACGACGACAGAGTCGAAATTTGCTTCGGCGAACATGCTTCGTCGGACCCGGAGCGATGCGCGAGCTATTTTAGCCGGCAGTTCATACTGCATCCTCCGGTGGACAAAGCCAAGCATCGAGTGACCAGAAGGCTGCACAAACTGCCAACAACCTGTGCCCCCCTTTCTTTCACTTGCGGAGGTCCTCAATTTGTCCATGGCCACTCTCATCGTCCCAGACATCTGGAAGGTGGGGAGAGTGGTCCCACTGCTCAAACCGGGGAAACCTGCCAACAGCCTTGCTACTCCCGTACTTCACAAATCACCTGACCCCAGCGAAGCATCAGCATGGTTTCCGTAAAGTCCACAGTACAACAACAGCACTTAACGCCATAAACACTCAGATAACTCGTGGCCTTAACCGTAAACGTCCCTGTGAGAGAACGAGTCTAGTAGCGTTGGACCTGCCAAAGGCTTTTGACACTGTCAGCCATTCCAAGCTACTAGAAGATATAGAGGCTTCCTCTGCCACGGAGGCTCAAACGGTGGTCGGCAAATTATCTAAGTGGTCGACACTCGTCGCTAATGTTTAGAGACAAATCGAGCAAACTTAGAAAAATAAAACAGGGGGTTACACAGGGTGGTGTCCTTTCCCCACTACTGTTTAACTTTTACATTTCAAAGCTCCCTCAACCACCAGAGGGAGTCTCGATTGTCTCTTACGCCGACGATTGCTCGATCATGGCGACTGGGAATGGAATTGATGACCTGTGTTCGNTGGCGACCGGGAATGGAATTGACCTGTGTTCGAAAGTAAACGGATATCTCTCTGAACTTTCTCGCTTCTTCACTGCATAGTGTCTAGCCCTGTCCCCTACGAAATACTCTGCGACCCTGTTCACAACCTGGACGAAGGAGGTCAGACAACCGCTAGGAATTCACGTCGATGACACACCAATTTCGACGGGGAATAATCGTAAAATACTCGGAGTAACATTCGAAAGCCTGCTCTCCTTCTCTGCGCACGCAACCGCTATTGTCAATGAAGTACAGAGCCGCAACAAGGTCCTCAAGTCGCTAGCCGGCAGTACTTGGGGCAAAGACAAAGAAACGTTGCTGGCAACATACAAGGCAATAGGCCGGCCGGTTTTAAACTACGCAGCACCAGTGTGGTCGCCGGGGACTAGTAGGACGCAGTGGACGAAGCTACAGATGGTACAAAACACAGCACTTGCAGTTTCTGGTTGGGAGCCACAGATGTGGCCACCCAAATAGACAGCTGCTTGCAGAGAAGCCCTCGCCGAGGTACGTCAGGAGGCATCTATATGAACTGACGGACGAAGTCCAGAGGTTCATTAAGCAGCCTCTGGACCCGTCAGCTCACAGACAGGCCCTGAACGGCATTCACAGGGACGCAGTCTCGAGTTATGTAGACTCAAGACCTGTGAATGCCGTTCTAGGCACACAAACACCGGACATTGACGCGACGGAGCTCCATCTGCCTCGGGAGACCAGAACAACAATAGCCCAACTTCGCTCTGGCTACTGCAGCAGGCTAAACTCCTACCTGAGTAGGCTAAATGCGGATGTGCAGAACGAATGTCCGGCATGCGGGGAGACCGCTCACGACTCGAAACATCTCTTCGCATGTCCGGAAAACCCCACAACCCTAACGGCGACGTCCCTGTGGACCGACCCCATAGAGGCTGCACGCTTCTTGGGGCTGCCGTTAGTGGAACTTGACGACAACGACTGAGATATCAGCCGATCTGGGCGGGGTTGTTGTAGCCGCTACAACAACAACAACAAAAATGGAGAGTTCGAAATTTTTACGAAAGTTTGTCGATTTTTTTTTATGTTGTTCAAAGATTAAACTTATTATCATTTAGTGCTTGTTAAGGAATAAACTATCTATATTAATAAAAATGTTGTGTTCGTATGTCACGGTCGTCAAAACTCGAGAACGGCTGAACCGATTTGAATAATTTTTTTTTTGTATTGTTCGGTATAATACCAAAACCAATGATATCGCAAAAAACTGGAGGGTTGCCACCTATTTGAAAATTTTTAAACCTAAATATATTGATAAAATAAATAAATCATTGCAATATGGGTATCAAATTAAAGAGGTTTAAGAAAGATAGCTGCGGGAAGTATTTTTGACGGGGGTTACCACCTATTTGAGAATTTTATCTCAGTTAAGTTGATTAAGTAAATGAAATATTGCAATGTGGGTATCAAATTAAAGAGTGTTAAGAAGGCTTACAGCCGAAAATTTGTATCATAAGGGTTGCCACCTGTTTCAAAGTTTAACTAAATTACACTGATGAAATAAATGAAATATTACAATATTGGTATAAACTTAAAGAGGGTTAAGAAAGATAACTGAAAGATAAACTTTAGAGTTTTAAGAAAGCTTACAGCCGAAAATATTTTTGATGAGGGTTGTTACCTGTTTGAAAATTTAACTAAATTTAATCGGTAAAATAAATGACTTGTTACAATATAGGTATCAAATTAAAGAGGTTTAAAAAAGATGACTGCTGGAAATATTTTTGAGGAGGGTTGCAACCTATTTGAATATTTTAACTCAGTTAAATTGATAAAATAAATGAAATATTGCAATGTGGGTATTAAACTTTAGAGTTTTAAGAAAGCTTACAGCCGAATATATTTTTGAGGAGGGTTGTTACCTGTTGAAAATTTAACTAAATTTCATCGATAAAATAAATGACTTATTACAATATAGGAATCAAATTAAAGAGGAATCAATGGAAAAAAATTAATAAAAAACAAGTAAGAGCAGCGCTGTCTTCGGCTATGCCGAAGGCTTCATACCTTTCATGAACATCTGCAAATTTTACTTTGACAGATTACTGCTTTTGAATACATCTGCATACATCGATAGAGGAGTTACATACTTATATAAAAAATCGCATCTAAACAATCAGAGGTATGGAAGATATACTTTATATGACACCAATCTAAGTGATTTTCACCGCTATGTGATCGGTATGTAAACCGGTAACACAATTTATTGGGTTTAGTTTCGTACATAAAGGAGATATATGGCAAAAACTGGTATCTGAACAATCAGTGCTATAGGAGATAAAGCTTATACAGCATAGATTTTGACGATTTTCTCAGTAGACTTTGTATTATTA
>NW_016158612.1:54854-64962 GCF_001687245.7 Rhagoletis zephyria
CATAAAAAATGCATACCCAATTAAACACGAGCGAAGTGCCTTTAAAAACAAGTGCGTCTGTGTGTTCGCTGTTCTTTGTTTAAGCGGGAAATGCATAAGTCGCTTTAACAATAACATATGCGTCGATAAACACCGTTGTGGAAGAAGACGAATCAGTTAATTATCCAACGTGGCCTTTCAAAGGTGAAGAATTCCCATGATTCCGACCGATGCACCATTTCAATTTTAACGATTGCAGTTCCGAATTCGATTGACATTCGGAATCACAATCACTATTGCTCAAGGTTATCCTTTGGAAAGGTATGGTTTAGAGTGAGATGCGGATTGGTTCTGAGATGTTGCGTGTTCCCGTGTCGGCAAACCAGATATCCTTGATATCAATGTAGAGAATGGAAACACGACGAATATTTTGGTGTGCACACAAGTACTTATTACAAAATCAAACTCATATGAAACGTATGCTTTGTTTCGTTAATAATTTATCATCCATGTAACAGGAATATGCCACAGCAAAGCGTGGCAGGGTATAGCTAGTATTCTAATAAACAAATAATTCAAATTAAAATAAAATAAAATAAATAGCCAAATCTAGTCAATATGTGAGTGTCGTCAAGTTATGATATTTAAGAACATCTCTTTCTTAATTAACGATGACACTGTTTCTATATGAAGCTGATTTCGACATTTTGCTTTAATAAAATTTAGTATCGAAAATATTCTTTCAAAACTTGCCTAGGAATGTGATATAATGGTTCGTTCAAAACTTATAAAGGCAAAAACGAGAAGGCGAAGACAAAAAGAGAATAAAAAAATTTCCCGCAGTGTATTTTCAGATTTTTAAAACGGTATAGTAATTTAATTTTTTAAATTTAAATAAAGCATGAAGACCCCATGGAATAAACGAGTAGATAAAAAATATATAACGGTAAAACTGGCACATACATAAATATATTAAAGAATGCACTCAGACGACGCCTCTAGCCATAGTGTGTCACAGATTTAAGTTATCGATGGAATTTTTGGTGGATTTCAGTGGGTTTATTGACAAGCGCTTTTCAGCGCTTAAGTCTTCAGTAATAGCGTTTTCTTTTCTCGAAATAATGTTGCATTTATTCTGCCCTGCATCAGGGCTGTCAAGCTTTCGAGTTCCTTTCTCAATATCTTCACATGCATATTGCGTTCTCTTTCTTTAAAATGTTGCACCCTGATAAAGTTGCTATATAAGAAGGTATAATTTTTTTCGAGAAAAGAAAACGCCATAAATATGTTGTTTATCACAACTTTACAGCTCAGTTATATACGGATGTTCATATTGCATAGTATATTGACAATAATAAGGGTATACGTGTGTACTTACGAATTAGTTATATTTACATGTTTGCGGTCGCCATTAAACGAACCCACCGGTAAAATATTCGTGTAATCAAGGTTGCTTGAGATATATATTTTCTATTTATTGCTATTAACTATTATTGTCGCGAAACCTACCAAAATCCAATCTAGCCTACCAACCTACCAAATGGAAAAAAACCTACCAGTTTTGGTAGGAAAAGCCCATATGTGGCAACACTGCTCAAAACAACGACAACGTACATTCGCTTGCAATTCGCTAGAATTTGAATCTATTCGTGGAAAATCATGACTACGCATGAATTGTTCTCACTAATTATATAGCAAGCATTCTTTATGAATGCATACAACCGATTTCTACTGGGTATGTAGGTAGATATGAATAAACGCACCAAAATATATACATATATATGCATGTATAGCAAACCCAATTTTGACATGCTTTGGTAAGAACAACCATCTGGATAGCAATGCCTTAACTAGTTGGCGAAAACAGCTTTACCGCACACCTTGAGGGCAAGCCCTTTCATTTGACACCTCATTGTTGAAAACCGGGAGAACGGTGTAAATATCATAATTTTAAACGCAGGTGGCAACCCTATTAAAAAAAATATATCCTTTCTGCAAATCCAGAGGCCACGCCCCTTCATTTGACACCGCATTTTTGAAATTCGAGAGAACGGTATAAATATCATAATTTTAAACGCAGGTGGCAACCCTATCAAAAAATATATCCTTTCTGCACATCCAGAGATCAATCGCTTTCATTTGACACGTCATTTTTGAAAATCGGGAGAACGGTGTAAATATCATAATTTTAAACGCAGGTGGCAAGCCTACCAAAAATGTATCCTTTATGCACATCCAGAGACAAAGCCCTTTCATTTGACACCTCATTTTTGAAAATCGAATGAACGGTGCAAATCTTATGCAATTAACGAAATTGCCTTCGCACAGTATGGTATCTCTAGCCACACCAACTTTCCGCGAATATTTGCCGCAGCATTAACATTCACTTATGAACGAGAACGACACCGCTTGAATTATGCGATTCGTGGTTACATATAGGAGTTTATAGTTGAATACTAAACTATTCGGGCTCTGCTTTGTTGTTGCGTTGCTTTGAGAGTTGAGACACCCACCATTGAAGTTGGGGTAGTGCCTCGTCCCAATCTTTATCATTTGTCTTGCTGCATTTAAGCGATGCCAATACCGTCTTACTGACACGCTCGGCGGGGTGTGCGCACTGCCACTTTAACGTGCCGTATGTCATACCTTCCGAGGAAGTTCTGGAACTCTTTCGACGTGAAGGCTGTGCCCCAGTCGGAAACTACTTGGGTTGGGCATCCATATACCGTAATGTAGTCACGAAGTGTCGTTAGCACAGGAATTGTCTTTGTATTACATAATGCTCGTAAGACTACATATTTCGTGAAAGCACATACAATGACAAGTATGTAGAAATTACCGTGTTTGCTTCGTATAAACGGCCCTAGATGGTCAATATGCACACATCTAAATGGCATTGGAACAACATCGCTGATATGAAGCTGCGCTTCCTTTTTGCCACCAGATACTTTGTCCATGCAGCACTCTGGACAAGATGCGATATAAGTCTTCAGATAAGGTCGCATACGTGCGAACCAAAAGTCTCAAGATAAACGTTCATGGGTATTTTCCAAACCAAAGTGACCTGCTTCATCATGGCAAGCTCTTGCTAAACGCCATCTCACGTCTGTTGGAACCACTAGTCATCCGTTCCCGTTGATCTTACGATATAACCGCTGACCTTGCAATGCATAGTCGTCTTTCAGTTGGCGTGCGTTGGACGCTTCTTTGCCGTTGGGAACTTCGATGATATCTTTGAGTGTCTCATCCTGCCTTTGCATTGCCGACACCCAATCGTTGTCGATATCAACCACCCGGTATATTGCCTCTGAAATCGTTGTCGGTTCCACTGGAGGCAGGGTCGGACATCTACTTAAACCGTCTGCTAATGCGTTCTTCGCACCTGCGTGGTGGATACATCAGAAGTCAAACTCCTGTAGTTTGAGCCACCATCTCGCCACTCGCGATAACAAAGGCGTCGTCGCTTTTGTGACTGCCACCGCTTTGCAGCCAGTTATGACGTTAAACTTGTGTCCGATTAGATATAAACGGTATCGTTGCAGCGTTTCAACTATAACTAGAACATCTAGCTCGTGACTGGCATAGTTGAGCTCGGCGTCATTGCATTGCCTGCTGAAATAGAATACAGGCTTCCATTCTGTACCATCGTCGCTTTACAATAGCACTCCAGACAGTCCTATAGAACTCGCATCCGTGTTCACCTCGTGGGGTTTTTTGCATCGTACATCGTAAGTACTGGCTTTGTAATTTAAACTCTGCATTCTTTTTCAAGAACATCGTTAATGGTCGTGCCAGAATGCGGTATTCTTTGATAAATTTCCGGAAATATCCAGTTACTCCCAGAAATTGTCACACCTCTTTTGTCATTGTTGGTCTTGGAAATTCTTCGATCACCTTCGTTTTATTTTCGCCTGGACGTATGCCGTCGCTATTTATGTCATGACCCAGGAACTGAACCTGCTGAGCCAAGAAAGTACTTTTGGATGGTCTAAGTGTGAGACCCGTAGCGTTTACAGATAAAAAAAATTCTTGAAGTACTCCAATACCTTCGTCGACTGTCTTTGTGGCTATGATGACCTCATCAACATAGTTAACTACCTTGTCGCGGTGCTTAAGAGTCTTAATTAAATTGACAATAACCTCCAGGAAGACCATCGCAGCATTTACCAGACCGAAGGGCATAACGTTATGCTCAAACAATCCTGCATGAGTCAAAAACGCTGTAAACTTCTTTGATTCTTTGTTCATTGCCTCTTGATAGTAGCCGGAGGTCATGTCTAACGTCGAGATATGTTTATTAACAGCTAAAAGTGAAAGCTGCTCTTCCACAATTGGCATAACGTAGTTTTTCTTAACTGTCACATCATTCGGTGCGCGATAGTCGATGCACATTCGACTTTCGCTGTTATACTTCTTTACAAGAAGGACAGACGCAGCGTGTGGTGAATTGCTTGGATGGATTATGTCGTTGTCCAACAATTCCTTTAAAATTTGTGATAATTTTGGCCGTTGTGAAAACGGTACCAAATAACGTTTGCTCAGAATAGGCACTGTTGTCGTTACCTCTATCTACATTTGTGCGTTCTTGCATGTACCAATGCGGCTAATATCTTCTGCAAAACAATTATGATAAGCTAACAATAGATTCAATGCCTTGTCTTCATCTTCTTGCGATAAATAAATGGATACGTTAAAGTCTCCTTTTTTGACTTCTACGAGATGCAGCACTTCGTTGTATACCACCATGTGGTACCCGTTGTTTTGTAGGACGTCGCTGTTGAGTCGCTGTTGGACCCACCAAATCCTGTGAAGCATTTATTAGCTTCCCGTTTCTGCATACCATCAGTTGCTGATGCTTTTATCAATGAGCACACGCTTCCCGTGACGATGAAAGCTTCAAGTGGTTTTCCGTTTAGCTCTACCAGTTTCATAACCGGTGGAGCCTCGTCGCGTTCCTGGTGGTCGCCGATCTTTGCAACTGAAGGCTTCTTGTTGCAGTTCTTGGCTTTGTGACCCACCTTCGTGCATACCGTGCACCATGGTATCCGTTGAGGTTGCGGGCACTTAACTGCAATATGTCCGTGCTCATTGCAGTTGAAGCACTTTATTTGCGTTGACTTGGCGTTTACTTTTGTTTCGGTCTTCCTATCTGCTGGGTTGGCGCCTTTGGTGCCGCTGATGCCATAGACACACTACTGACCGTGGCTAAGTTCTTCACTGCCACTAATAGTTGACTACACGTTGCAAAATTCATTGCTGCTAATGTCTTTGTGTTGTTGTGACCACTTATAATGTGCGTGTTGATGGATGCATCGTCCACCATATCCTGACGACCTATCATTAACATCGAGTAATAATACTCCAAATAGTCCTCGCCATTTTTACGTTTGCGCTTCATAAACGTCTTATGAGCTTCAGCTGCCTTGTGCGTTGATGGAAAGTCAACTTTAAATGCATGCACAAATTGCAACCAGGGCTGGAAAACTGTTTATGCATCCAGCCAACTTTTTTCCATTCCTTTCATTTTGTGCTGAACTGCGATCAAAACCATTTCTTCTCTCCAGCCGTAGCACTGCTGCAATTGTTCAGTCTAAGTTATAAATTGCGTTGCTGACGTAGAGCCTTTTAGTGGGTCGAATTCAGGCATTGCACCTACCATATCCTGAATTGACATCCTTCGTCGTAATGGTATCCGTACGTCATCAGATGACTCCCAGGTCGATTCGCTTGTACCTGACCTGGCATCGTCGTTGTCGTTGGACGTTTGTTGAATTTCATCGTTGCTTGTTACCTGTACCGGATTTCGATTCATTGAACCGATAGCTGATCTTTAACTTGCCATCGTCTCTCTTAAACAGTCGAGTTGTGCTAGTAAATCATTTGGTAAACCAGCGCTGTCATCCTCGAGGTCCATTGGATCTATTTCGTCTACACCCAAAACTTCTTGCAGCTTTGATACCGCAACTTCCTTAGTACCTATCGTTGGCCCTTAGTAGCGCGTTCAACTGAATAACCGCTGGTGCATTTAATTTGATCATATTTGTGGAATAAAATACTTTATTAGTCAAACCTAATATTCGTCAATCAATTTTACTTCACCGTCCTAATATTTACAGCCGTCACTGTAACTTCTTTCCTCTTCTTCGGCCTTGCTCTTTTTCGTTGTTCTTTAGGGTTACGCAGCCGTTTTTACCAATTGCTACTCGCCACTTTGACTTTGCTGCAAATTCGTTGCCAATTGGAAATTCTAATTTATATGTTGACTCGTTGCAGTAGTGACGCTGAATCGGCGTCGTTTCGCAACTAAGATTCATAGCTGCGCAGTCGATAGCAAAGTCAGCATCGTGTTGCACGATTGCGTATTACTTTCCACCGAAGACGTCGACGTTTGACCGTGGTGTCTCTACTAGCACTGATACTTGGCTGCGCAGTTGAGACTCCAAAAGCCCGAAGGTATGATGCGCCGTTTCGCAAATACGTGAGCTTTGCGCTGCCTTCCGGATATGTTGAAGCTCTAGACGCTTGCGCACTTCTACTTACACCTGTGCGCCGCTGTACCACGGCGACGTTTTTCATTGTAGGCGTATGGATTCACAAATCCCACTTTTGAGATGTGAAGGTACCAATAATCGTAACACCGATTATAAAAGACAGGATTAATAATAATTATAATGTTAAAAGGAGAATAGATTTGATTAACGAATTTCAAAGAATTACACCAGGCGTTTTTAATACACCCGCACGGTTCGGCTTTCGCTACTTGACTTCCCTTTTATGCCACTCGCTGCTCGGTAGCCTTGCCACCCTTGCTGATCCACCAGCCTTGCCATCTGTATATGACATATAAGTATAAGATAATATAAACTTGTATTATCGTCCAAGGCCGGTACTAAATATGTGACGAGCCCCCCTCTAACCCTAATTTTTTTTTTAATATTTAAACGAACTTCCAACGTTATCACTACATCCTTATTCAGTGTTTTTGAAAAATACCAAGTACTTATTTTCGTAGTATGTAGAATGTCTTTTTTTTAAATAAAAACTCCTTCTAAAGGCAGAATATGCTTTGTTATACTGTTATACGGATAAAGTGAATGCGTAAAATAGTTTTTATTTGTTTTTTAGTCAAATGCATTCCTTTAAGCTCAGATGGGCTGTATGCAAGAAACTCGTCTGCTATTGATTTCTGATTTTCCCCTGTTGTAAATAACTTCAAATCTCTTTGAAGGTCACAGTACAATTTCGAGCTCAAAAAGTTTCTTGAACCATGGGAAAATCATTACGATCGCAATATTTTGACAACACGTGTTGACTTCGGAACATTTCTATGTTTCATATTAGGCCAGATTGGTGGTTGTTTTGACTAGCACGAAAGTGACCTTACCACACTTGCATGTCTATCTAGACATGCGATTTCGTATTTATTGAATACTATAAAAGCTAAGTGAATATTAAATAATCAACTTTAACAAAAATGTATAATTTTTATCTTCCAGCTAAATTTAAGGAAAAATCCGGGACCGGAGGGAACACCCCCACCCTATATTTAGTCGGGCCTGCACATATATGTATAAGTATGTATACAATCGACTTGTATATATGTAAATAAATATAATCATTCATCTATGACCTTATCGAAAACTTACCTGAAAATCGAAAAAGTTACCGTTTTTGAAATCGGCACTTGCCACGATTTTGAACTTCACGTATTCTTACTCGGGAACACCCCCCTGCCCCCCAAAAAAAAATAGTCTAATCGGGAATTCCATCGTTCCAGACCGATTCAGTTGAATCTGGTTCAAGGACACCGGGTAACACAAGGCAGAATAAGTGCAGCCTTTTTTCGAGAAAAGAAAACGCTTGAGTAAAACTAAACTTTGTTACGTTTTGCATGTGCATGTGCATGCGCACAATGTGATTGTGGAAGTGTGATCGACACTGATTTAGATCCAAACGGCATCCCTGTTCAGTACGCAAAATTACCTTATTTTTCCGAAATCTGTGCTGATTTCGCAATCTCTATTTCATTTCGTTCACATAAGTAGCTGGTACAGAATTTTAGTTGGGGCGATTGGGGTCAACTGGTCAAATAAGCTTATATTAAAACAAGTAAAAAAGTCTAAGATCGGGCGGAGCCGAACATCAGATACCCGGCGCAAGTATAAAATATAGTTTTTTCACCTTTCCGAAAACTACCGCTACGTGGTAAGCATAGGTGCATCCCTATTTCAAACATCTTCGATAAACTTATGCAGTTTTATGTGGGCGGTATCATGCCCATTGTCCGAAATTCCATAATAATGCTACTTCTTTTCAAGGGATTGTGGTTATTATCAATTTTGTGTAAATTAGCGTCCTTAAATTTCGAAATATTGAAGTTTCTGAAATTAACTGTTATATTAAAAGCTGGCGTAATTTTTGTCCGATTTCAATAATTTTCAGCGTTTTGATTTTATGTGGCAAGCACAATAATCATACCGAGTTTGGTACATATTGGCTGAACGGTTACCGAGGTACATAATGTGATCATAAGTGGGCGGTGTCACGTCCATTTTCCAAAATTTTATCATAAACGTATTTTGTGCCAAAGAATTATTGCAAACACCAATTTTTGATAAATTAGCTTCAGTATTTACTGATTTATCGAAGATTTCGTATTTCTATAAATTACCGTTATATGGGATGTGGGCGTGGTTATGTTATGTATATTTCCATTTTCCAAAAATTTATAATATTCTTATTTTTCGCCTAAAAGTGATTGCAAATATCAATTTTGAGTGAATCAGATTTAGTAGTTACTAAAATATCGCAGTTTTCCTATTTCTGAAAACTACCGTTATATGGGAGGTAGACGTGGTAAGTGTCCGATTTTGCCCATTTTCAGTACCATCCGTCCTACGGCGAAGAGAAGTAAACATGCCAATTTTCGTTAAGATATCTCAATTTTTCTCGAGTTATCGTTTGCACAGATTGGCGGACGGACAGACAGTCACCGCTTAATCGATTTCTCCTTTCATTCTGACCATTTATGTATACATTTGTCTATATCTATCTCGATTCGTTTTGCATGTTACAAACAACCGTTATGTGAACAAATTTATAATATCCAGGTCTCCAGATGAGTGCTGCATGTTTAAGCTTTGGACGAACAAAAGACGTGTAGAGTAATTTCAGAGCCCAACGCAGCATATGATTTATATATGATAAAATTGATGTGGTTATTGAATAAAAAAGACGCATCGAAAATTACACCAAGGTCTTTGATCTCAGAAACTGACTGAAGGGGAGTACCAGAGATCCTGTATGACGTTTGCACATCGTTACGTAGTTTGGAAAACGTTACGTGATAACACTTGCTAATATTGAGATATAGGTGAGACCGACAACACCATAAGTACAATCTATTTATTGTAACGAAGCGTTTTATCGCCCCGCCGCTTCTTCTACAATGCTGGGGTATACTCGCCGTGTCCAGGGTTCGTTACAATAAATTTGTAGTTTCGGGGCTCTGGTAAATCGCACTTTATTAATTTAATTTTCTTAATTTCTATAAAGAACATATAACAAATAAAAAAATTTGCTGGCGTCACTTGCAGTGGTTGGGTAACGGCATCCTGTCCCGTTATGGGCCCGTTAGGCGGTAGTGGCGTGGCTTCAATTCTGGTGAGCAGCGCTCTGTTGACGCCGTTGAGTGGCGCGCTGCTAACCTCGGTACGCCTGTCGTTGCGCTGCTGACGGCGACGGGTAGCGCTCTTGCGGGTGCGCTTGGTGTTGCGCTGTTGGAGGCGCCGGATAGCGCTCTTGCTGGCGCGCTTGACGTGGCGCTGCTGACGACGACGGGTAGCGCTCTTGCGGGTGCGCTTGGTGTTGCGCTGTTGGCGGCGCCGGATAGCGCTCTTGCTGGCGCGCTTGACGTTGCGCTGCTAACGGCGACGAGCGGAGATCGTTCGTACGCGGCAGGCAGTGGCGATCGAAACTGTTTTAATGATTACTACTCTGAGTGGTGATGTCTTGCGGTGTGTGTACCACTCGCAAGCAATCGCTCCATTCAGCGGTAGTTCTCACTATCAAATATGGTTTTTCTACCTTTGAGGGGTGATGTCTTGTGGTGTGTGTACCACTCACAAGC
>NW_016158612.1:65199-68778 GCF_001687245.7 Rhagoletis zephyria
TCAATGCTCCTTCATCCTTGGCTGTATGCGCGCTTTCCCTCTATACACGGTGATCATGTAGTTCTCTGTGCGGAACCTCTGGCGTGCCCTGCACGCTCCCTGGTCGATTCTCTCGAAGGCGCTACGGATTCTCTCGGCAGTTTCCGGATATTGGTCTAGCACTGGTCCGTCAACATCGCTAGCCAAGACCTCGATCCCTTCTGGGGGCATCTCTGGTTGCTGCTGTTTTGGTTCCGGCGGTGGATATGGTGCTCGCGGCGGTTGTATCGGTGATGCGACGGTAGCGGAGGGCGGGGCGGGTGGTGACGGCAGTCGGATCGGCGTGGCGGTAGTGGATCTGTCTTGGTGCGGTGGTAAGTGCGGTTGTAACGGCGGCGGTTCTGCGCTTTCGCGTCCATGGGCGTGCTGTTGGAACGTGGACAGTATCTGCGCCCGCTTCAGGGCTGCCATATCGGCCGTGAAAGGCTCTGCGATGCATCCGGGTGCGCCTCTGCCCTGTCCGACAAAGCGCATGACCCTCTCGATGGTCTCCAACACGTATACCCCGCAGTCTCCATCGTNATCTGCGATGCATCCGGGTGCGCCTCTGCACTGTCCGACAAAGCGCATGACCCTCTCGATGGTCTCCAACACGTATACCCCGCAGTCTCCATCGTTCTCCTGTTGTGGGACCCTCGGGTAGACTTCTTGAACCTCGAAGCCTACTCCGCCGTGCCTCTGGGTATACTCCCACTGCAGGAAATTCTCCCATGTTTTTGTTGCGTGGGCGGCTCCTCCCCTCGTCCTAGAGTCCACGGTCCACATATAGCGTTCCCTCCAGCATTCCATGTCAAGGAGGTGGTGGGTGGTCTCCCGGTTCGCCAGTACTAGCAGGTACCAGTGTCCAGCCGTGTTGTGGGGCGCCAGCACTGCCCGCTTGCCAAACAGGTCCGTTTTTCGCAGCCAGCGATGGATGCGCCGATAATTTTCCTCCGAGTTTCCGTTCTGTGTTAGTTGCCACACAACGAAAGGACTGAGTATGGTGGCCCCTGGTCCCAACTCGGCTTCTAACCCTCTCGCCCATGCGTCCATCACCGCATCTGTCAGCCATCGTGTTCCCTCTAATGAACGCAGATCCACCGGGTATATTGCGATGCTGCCTGGCCCTGGCGGGTATGCTAGTACTGGCCCTTGCTCCTCCCGCGGCGTTGTCTCTTCCCCTGATGAGAGTTGGATGGGCGGCGATGGTGTTCGCCTCGCGGGTATTTGCTCGTTAGCCGGAGTGGTCGGCGGGTCAACTCGCCCCTCGCTCGAGTCGTCTGAGCTGTCGCTTGAACTGGTCGTACTTTCGCCTGACCTACTACATTCTGTTGAGTTACTACCCGTGGAACTCTCTTCGGTACTGCTGGTTCGCTCTGCTGCGACTATCAAGGCGTTGCGCGTATCGGCCGTTACCCTGCCGAGAATGCACTCGGGCGTTGGGACGGTACGCCTGATGGGGTGCGCCCTTGCGGCGGCCTTTACCCAGGCGGCGGTGCGTCCGGCGACTTGTTGGGAGTGGACGGCTCGTCGAGCTGCCATATGTGCGGTTTTTGTGTGCGTGACGGTCGGGCGTGTGGCGGCGTAGTGCTGACGGCGACGTGTACAGCGGATCCTGCCGTGGTGGCGTAGGAGGACGTTTTAATGACGCTGTTGGGTGCAGCGACTGCAGTAGGGGCAGCGGATATCCGCTGTCTAGTTTGCACACTAATCATGTGCGCTGCGGCGTCGTGGATGGTGGCGACGCGTGTCGTCCCGACTGCGGCGTGGGCGTTGACTGCCCTTATGGCTGCGGCGCGGCGTGCGGTGGTGCTGTCCGTAAGCTGCGTGTGTCTCGCGGCGGCGTCGGCTGCGTCGGCGCGTGCCGTCGCGGCGTTTCGTATGCCGGTAGTGGGCTGTGACCCCAGTACTTGGGTGCGAGGACGTTTCGCTTCCTCCTCCTCTATGCGCTCGCGTATGCGTTTGACGCAGTTCGCCCACTTGTTGCTGGCTTCCATTTTGATGTCTGCTTGTTTTTATTTCTATTTTTTCTCGTAACTTCCGAAATCCTGATGTTCGCTTTCCGGTGGTTCGCGGTTGAATGGCGCTTAAAATAATGTATCGAATTAAAGTTGGTTAATTAATTCCATGGTTTGGTTGGTCGTTCCATTTTTTTTTTTTTTAATTGTCTCCTTGTCCTTGTATGGTCTCGCTGGTATGGTATGTTTTTAATTCCGCGATATTGGCCGTCTTTTCCTTCCCTCCATCGGTTTTGCGTAGCTGGACGATCACGGGTGATATGTATCTCAGGATTTTATAGGGGCCGTCATATTTGGGGGCCAATTTCGCTGCGAACCCGTCCGCGGCCTTGGATAGATGGTGTTTCTTGGCGAAAACAAGTTCGCCAACCCTAGGAGTCCATTTTCGCCGCCTGAGGTTGTAGTGGCGGGCCTGGTCCGTCGCCGCTCTTTCCATATTTTGCCGGACAATCCTGAATGCCTCCTGCATCCTGCTGGACTTCTCCTCGGTAGTAGGGGGAATAGTGCCCGTCCCAATGTTGATCTCATCGAAGAGCGCTCCAGGTAGTCGTGGCTCACGCCCTTGGACGAGAAAAGCAGGGCTGTACCCCGTAGAGGCGGTAACGCTGGTATTGATGGCTAGCGCGATTTCGGAGAGGAGGTCATCCCATCGCTGGTGTTGCGTCCTGGTAAGTTGAGCTATTATTCGCTTGACCGTTCGGTTAGCGCGTTCCGTTGGGTTTTCCTGGGGGGTGTATGGCGCGGTAAACTGCTGTCGTATTCCCATCTCTTGGAGGTAGCGCTGCCACAGCGTGCTGGTGAACTGGACGCCGTTGTCCGAGATGAGTATCTTCGGAACGCCAAATCTCGCTAGGATTCGTTCTCTGAATGCACGGCGNCGTGTGTAGATCGCGGTAGGGGTCCGACGAAGTCTGTGCAGACCGTCGTGAAGGGCTCCGAGGCCACCTGTGAAAGCATTTTTCCCGCAGGTTTTTGTTGTCCTTCCTTGTATTTTTGGCAGGAATCACACTGGCGCAAGTAGCGGCTGATGTCACGGAACATACCTGGCCAATAGTATCGGTTGGCGACCCGCGCCACTGTCCGTCGGATGCCCATGTGGCCGGCGCTGGGAACATCGTGGTTCTCCTGTAGTACTCGTTGGCGAAGGGGGGTTGGTACACATAGCTTCCAGGGCACTGCTTCCTCATCCTGGCTTCGGCACGGGATATGGCGGTAGAGTTGTCCGTCCTGCACCATATAGTCAGCGTATTTCTCCGGGTTGGCGCGCACTTCGCCCACGCGCTTATGCCACCACTTGCATTGTGGTTCCGTCGTTATCGCTTGCCGGAGGGTCTCCAGTGGTTGCCGTGATAGTGCGTCCGCGACTAGATTGAGCTTCCCTTTTCGATATTTTATATCGAATGTATGCTGTTGTAGTTCCAGGGCCCACCTCGCTATGCGGCCGGAAGGGCTCTCGATGGAGTTCAGCCACTTCAGCGACATGTGTTCGGTGATCACCTTGAACCTGTATCCCTCTAGGTATGGCCTCATCTTCCGGATTCCC